>NC_136706.1:13383088-13621603 GCF_947650265.1 Symphodus melops | reverse complement strand
AGTTCAAGTGCATTAAGCAAAACACTTTAAATCTGACAATAGAGACACTGATCTGAAGTCCTTTTTGTTGTGCTATTCATAAACCTGCTTTACTTCTGAACACATTTTACAGAAAGGGCGAATAATCAAAGGCAAACAGAAAACAATAGCAGTCAAATGCTGCAGGCTCTTATTACAGTTTGCATTTTAAAAGGTGCACTCCAATTTGTCATCAAGGTAAATTGATGGAGTTCACAATAAAACTGTCTGCCAACGTCCAGCCAAGCAGCCACACACACACTGAGAAGTGATTTGAGGCGCAGTCACACAGGAAAAACAAAGTGGCCTCAGAGGCAGAGAGGAACAAGACTGAAATGGGAAATAAAGAGAAATCAAAGGCAGGCCGAGTTTGCAAATGTAATAAGGATAAATGAAAATAGGATGAGGAGGATGGGCTGTGTGTGTACATGGCGCAGGCTGAGGGGTGGGGGGTAGGGGCGAGGAGTGGAGAAGAAAGGTTACAGAGCAGAGAGGAGGGGGGGGGGGAGACAAAGGATTTGCAGATGAAAGAGAGAAGGGATGATTAGGGATCTGCAAACTGACATGCATGGATTTGACACAGTATAATTGGTGTTAGTGCGGCTAAGGCGGAACAGTCGGAGGAAGAAGAAAGGAGGGGGGGGGGGGGGGTGACAAAGAGGGGCAGAAAAATATGAATACAAAGAGAGAACAGATGAAGGGAGAGAGAAAGAGCATAAATTGGATGGTGTGGATTTCAAGAATATTTTTTCATTTCACACCTGACATATAATTCAACACATGTGCCTGTTTTCATTTTTAATTTCTATACATCATTGAAGCCAATTTAATATGTGTACTAATCATTTCAGTATTAAACCAAATACTGATGAAAAAAATCCCACACGTGACATTGTTTACCCTCCGACTAAAATTACAAACCCTTTTAACGGGGTCCAGACAACTTATTATAAATGTGCCACATTGGATTTTTTGACAAATTGCTATTATTTGTTTTTACTTTATGCTAAGCTAGTCCTGTTTTCCAGTTGTGAGAGTGACTAATAGCCGAGAGAGACTCAGTCTTCCAAAATCCATCAGATGTGTGACTTACACTGCGACAAAGAAACATACTCCAGATCATGACGCTCAGTGAGTGTGCTGTCACGCGCTGCCATAGTTTTGCTTCTAATGTTTGTCATGCTTTTGAGAGCGCGAGTGATTGTGACTCAGCGGTTTTAATTATTCTCTCTCTATCTAGCGTCTGTGGCCCACGCACACGTCAACACACAAACAGCGAGCACAGAAGAGGTTGTTTGACGAAAGGTGTTAATCTGCTGCTGCTGTAACTCATATACACCTGCTGTATACTTTACATGGAGTATTCTTTGATTTATTTTTTATGTTTTTTTTTCAAAAACCTGAATCCAGGAATAAGCCTTGTGTTTCTCTTATTTTTAAGAATAAAAGGACTAAAAAGTTAGAACCAACAAAGCAGTGATGTATAAATATATTATGTTTTAAAATGCTGAACAAAGATGACAAAAACATTGGCCTGAGGAATCGTGACGATTTCAGTTCTTTTTTTCCCCCCCCAGATTGCCAGCAGGAGTCGCCAAAGACACGTTGTAAAAAAATATCGAAAGAACGCAATCAACACGTTTAGAAAAAACCACCTCTCAGTTCTCTGTGACTGAACTCTGAGTTCAGAATTCGGGAGGCAGTAGCTCAGTCTGTTGGGATTCAGGTTGGGAAACAGAGGGTCGCTGGTTCAAGTCCCGGTGCAGACCAAAAAAAGTTATTCATGTAGTTGATGAGGTGCCAGGGCACTTCCCAAGCAATGCCGAGGTGCCTTGCTCAAAGGCAACCCGGAACCCCAAAACTATGTATAGCAGACTGTAGCAACCCCCACTCTGGCAACTCCCCGGCTACAAGACCAACATCCATATTTTGGTCCGTGTCGGGACTTGAACCGGTGAGTTACTGCTAGAGCTGCAGCTATTGAATATTTTAGTAATCGAGTATTCTATCGAATATCCCGTCGATTAATCGAGTAATCTAATAAATCATACTTTTGCTTAATTAAGACTACAGAGACCATAGACTACAGAGACCATAGACGTGTCTATGACAGAGACTGTGAGAGGACGTTGCTATCGTTATGTTAGCTGCAAACACGGAGAGAGTGAACGGAGAAAAGCCGACCGTTTGACCGGATCACGTGTTCCTGACTCGGTCGTATGGATCACGGATCAACTGTGTGCTGACTAAAAGTTAAAAGGGGCGCGCCGCGCTCGTGTGTGTGCGCGTGTTAGCGCTGAAGTGTCTGTGTGTAAGAGAGAGGAGCAGGTAGCTGCAGCTACATTAAATGTGTTTTATACTGATACCAAAGTTTTGATGATGCAAAAAAAAAAAAACTTAACGAAGCCTCGAGGCAGCGAAAATTCCTCGATGAATTTTTGTAATCGAATTATTCGAGGAATCGTTTCAGCTCTAGTTACTGCCGTCCACAAGTAAAAAAGAGCGTGTGCGTGTGTGTGTGTGTGTGTGTGTGATAGGTTCAGACAATCCTGCTGACTCCAAACAGAAGAGACAAGGACAGGTTAAAGCTTGGGACAGGCTGGCTGCCTCCTGAATGATGATATACTGTGTGTTTTTGCGTAAGACAGTGCACGTGTGTGTGTGTGTGTGTGTGTGTGTGTATGTGTGTGTGTGTGTGTGTGTCTTCGTCACTCCCTCGGCAGAGTGCAGTAGACACCAGATATCACTGTTTGAATTCCAATTACTGTAAGCTTGCAGACGTGAACTGTGTCAGTATATACATGTGTATGTGGCTGCATCACTCCATGGTGGAGCACAGGTGAGTATGAGCCAATGTCAAACTGTCCTAATACTAAATATATTATTATATATCCTGACAATGAAGCAAGAGTCTGGCATACTGTGTGTGTGTGTGTGTGTGTGTGTGTGTGTGTGTGTGTACCAAGTTGTTCTACAGGCACAGATGATGCTGACTGATGCTGACTGGACCATGAGTCGCCTCAGTGCCCAGCTGTCTGCATTTGTGTGTGTGTGTGTGTGTGTGTGTGTACGTGTGCGTGTGTCCAAATCAAATAGCATTTGTCGTAGACGTAGTTTATCTGCTGTTATACAACAACTGGCTTCGAGTCAGAAGTTGAGAGATCCACTTACAACCTCAGCAAGGTCGCAACTGCTGATCTGTGTGCTGAGACCAATCAAGAGAGAGGTACAAAGAATGGAAATTATTAAAGGAAGGTGTGTGTGTGTGTGTGTGTGTGTGTGTGTGCACTTTGCTGGCTCAGCTGACTTTACACACCAGTGGAGAATGGCCTCAACAACTGTTACTGTTAGATAGATTTTTTTTTTTGGTGTAACCCAAAGTGGGCTGCAGTGTGTTCAAAATATTGTTTTTCATGAATCCTCTGAACATTGATTCAGTTTTGTTTTTTTGTTGTTTTTTTTTATTGACAAATGTTTTCAATATTTCTTCAACCGACTCATATTTGTGTGTCACATTACAAAGTAAGGACGGAGAAAGCAAAAAAGCTCTCACCACGAAATGGGCATGAACAGACGCACCCACGGTTGAGAAATGGGTCGATGTCATCCAGTGATGGAGAAACTCACTTTTAATACGGATTGAACGCGAGAAGTTTCAAAAGTAGCTGGACACGTTGGACCACTTATGAATCCTCATCAAATTCTAATACAACCAATCTGCAAAAAATAATAATAATAAAAAAAAATAATCATTCTCGCTATGGGTGGTGATAAAACACAATTTGTTGTGCGGCACAAGTGATGACTCTGATTTGAAAGTCTCTCAATCTTTTAAATCAAATTATTTCTCAGAACATGAAGATTTACGATCGTAAACTTGGGTATACGTTTACGCGAGAGTATATTTACTTTATAATAAATATACTCTACATTGATTTTCCTTTACTGATTCATTGGTTTGCCTGTAAAGTGTTTGTAGGTGTGCATGTAGAGAACTTCTTTTCAAGGCTGCATAAACACACTGAAATGAAAATGAAAGATATGGCAAAGGAGACGTAGTAGACGAGTGTAGGAGCGTCAGAGGAACTTTTAGACGGTCAAGAACGTGCGACTGCTTTCCTGTAATGCGTACAATGAAAGTACCTCATATTTTACCTGAGTGTTTAAGTTTATCCATCTAAGTGGGGACATGTACATGTAACCGATCATATTCGCTTACCCATCTCGGCAGACTATTTTCACCTCGGCATACAAGAACAACCGTGTCTTATACCTTTTTCTTTGTTCTCTTTACTTTCTGAAAAAACAACACGTTTCAACATTACTCTGAATAAAACAAAAAAAAGGAGGGATGGATAATATGTCACTTCCTATAATCTATTTTCCGATATTAGGAATATTTATTTTTTATTTTTCCCCGATAATTCCAGTTTGACATATAAAGATAACCGACTACAATGGTGTTAATTTACTCATTAAAAAGCGCTACCTGTCTGAGAACTCGGCTACTTACCGTAAATTCCGTACTATTGAGCGCACCTGGATATAAGCCGCACCGGCTAAAAATAAGTAAATAAATGTATTTGTACATATATAAGCCGCACTTGATTATAAGCCGCAGGTGTCCACGCTATAACAAGAGCTATTTACACAGACGTAGGCTACCGGTAACATTCGCAAATACTGTAGCGTCCGTACGGACGTTAAAGGACGACGAGAGCGTTCAAATAATAACTTTTAATAACCCGATCACTGTCGGCCGTGACCACGCCGTTTACAGCAGAGAGCAAAACCATAACTTGCCGTAACAATCCAACTCTCTCCCCCAGCGTTCTCTCATACAGCCACTCAACACGTTCTCGCTGGTGCATTCACTGACTCTCCACATAATCGGAATTATGAACACATTATCAACTACTGACTTTACAACATGAACCGTTACAATACGAAGCCTAGCCGACGGTGTCTGTAACACGGCTGATGAAAAAGATGACCGTAATATATTTCACAAGAAAAAGTCCATCCATTCACTGCCTCAGAATGACTTCATTACTCACTTCCTCAGTCTCTGTTGTCGCTGTCAGTGTCATCTTAACGTGCAGCAGCTCTGTTAGCTTCTTTGACAGCCAGGTCGATCGCCTTTAACTTGAAAGCTGCATCATATGTATTTCTCCGTGTGTTTTCCATCATGAGGGTGCGTGCATGAAGCGCAAAATGACTGATATTAAGATCCGACGTGACGAAGTCAAATGTTTTTGCGGCAGAAGCTCATTGTCCCCCATAAAAAATCCATGCATTAGCCGCACCGGAGTAGAAGCCGCAGTGCTCGAAGTGTGAGAAAAAAGTAGCGGCTTATAGTCCGGAATTTACGGTATTTAAAAAAATAAAAGTAAGCAAATTTTTCAAATTTCTGACCTGATAAAAGGTTTCAATCTGTGAGGTAAATCTGTGATTGATTCAACAGAACATAATGTTTTCTTGATTTACTGTTCTGGGACACAAAATATTATTTGTTATTTCAGTTTGTTTAATCTACCCGTCACCTTGGCTGGTCAAGAAGTTCATTTGGGATCCTGTCAGTAATATGTTGAGTGTCAGCAGCTGGAGAGCAGATGTGGCTGGTTGTAACAAGCAGCGTTACCATGGCAGCTGTGGAGACCAAGCCATCCTAACAAGCAAGTTTGTAGCTCCGCTCGCCCAAAATGAATGTAAGAGCCAAAGAGATGAAAGAGGTGCACAAATGTTTTAATGAAAAAATGAATTTAGGATTTTTTTATTTTGTTTTAGTCATATCTTTACTTCAGTCTCATTTTGTAAAATAAATCGTATCGTGAACCCAGTCTCGTAAACCGTATCGAGAGTCGAGTGAGTCGTTACATCCCTAGAGCAGAACAACGTCATCAAATTGCAATTTGAAAGAACGCGCCTCGCAAAGTTTCGGAGAGGAGGGGGAAAAAAAAGAAAAAAAAGCTGTCCAGCGGGTTGCATTAGCACCACGTCAAACTTCAACTCAACAGGCATTTGGAAACCGCATCAAAGTTCACAAGGGACAGCCAAAAGGTTGAAGCATTGGATGGAAAATAAAGCTTAAAGCATCACCAGCTCTAAACACCAGCTCACTATCTCACTACTCCATAGAATGAACAGCACGTAAAAAAAAACAGCTCATAAGATGCTTGTTTAAAAGCTTTAATCGTTGGTTATTTTTAAGCCGAAATAAACAAGGGCTGGTCAGCTACATGCGTCTACTGTATGTTGTGCCTCATTGGTCATCTGCAGAGATTCAAAGTGATGCGTTTGGCTCGAGTTTGTGACCATCCAATCATCATCATGTTCCTTTTTGTTCTCTGAGTCCTATCTCCTGATGAACGTCATTAGTATTGGAATTAAACCATGCTATTACCATTTGCTATTGCAGATTATGCTCAAACAATCCATTATTGGGGTCCTCAGGGGGGCTTTCACATTGAGGCGTATTAGTCCATTTTGTACCCTGGTGTGATGCAAAATGGTTTCTAAAATGAGCACCATCGGCAGCTCCAGCTCCCATCAAATGAAATGTCAGACAATAAGATGTGTTTAATGCCTTTTTCCTGGCCCCTCGGTCATGGTGGACATCTGAAAAGGCTTCTTTCCCCCACACAGCTGGAGCAACTTTGCTGTACGAGAGACTTGCCAGGATAACACTGATCATCATTCATGATGGTATCAGGGACGTAGCTGGAATGTCCTAGACAGTATGGATTTCCTTTACCATTTAAAAAGGAAAGGAGGATGTCATAGACACGCCCACTTTATCGGAGCTAATTGTTAAAGAATTCACGTTAGCCGAGGAGAAATGAATCAGATGAGAAAACACAACAGACTCTCTGGATCGGATCCTCAGCAGTCTGACGGCCACACATGCTGGTCCAGCCCACTCAGCACAATGACTCATGGTCAGAGAAACCAAAAAGCCCAAGATTTCACCATCCAACAGATATACTAGAACTTCAGTGAGGGACGATCTACGGGCTGATTGTATCCCACTTAGAGGAGACTCTGATCTTATAGAGAACACGTTGGTTCATGTACAAAACTGGTTTTCTGAGGATGTAGTGTCATTCAGACACTTCGCATGAATAGCAAAAGACTTACGAGTTAAAAGAATTTAAAATAGCTGCAAGGGACGCAATACTTTGATTTCAGGTAAGTAGGTATGTAATTTCATTTTTTACTATTATCATTAGATGCAGGGGGGGGGGCTGAATACAGAGAACGGAGAGGATGCTACTTTTAAAGTCATGCTAGTTTTCAATAATGACCTACCGTGCCTTTAAATTCAGTTTTTCAATCCATCCAGTTTTGCAGGAGACATCTGCATCCAAGGATACCGATTGTTTGTACTCGTTTCTTTTTGGTCATTTAGTTTAGTTGAGTTCATTATCTAAATTCTGTCAGTCTGTGGTGGAGGAGAGCAGCCATGTGGAAAACTAGTCCACTGCGGGAAAATGGCCCAAATGTGGTGAGGGAACTTTGAGAGTGCGTCACGCACAATAAAAATAAAATAAATACAGTCAGTTCACTTCTCTTGCTGGGTCGTTTTGGAAATGGGGTTGGGTGGCTCATTTATCACCTGGGACTAATCGAAGAGCAGTCATTGAGGTAATCAATGAGCTTGTCACTGATAGTGTGTGTATGGGGGGGGGGCTCCACACTTGGCCTTGCAACCACAGGATATCACACTTTTTCTCACACACACACTGAAATGTGCACACAGGTGCCTGATTGCCTTTCGCTTCGGCTGCAATAGAAGGACGAAGCTTTCAGGGCAGCTACAGATGCTCTTTGTCTTCAAGATTAGGCTCTTAACGTACACCAATCAGAGCTGGCCTCGCTTCCACTTTCTTTGAATTCACTCAAAGTCACATCAATTCCTCTCTCTTGTTTGTCTGTCACATGAGCCAGTGAGCATCATCATCTGTTCTCCTTTCCTCCTCTCTCTCTTTCTTTCATTTCCCTCTTTGTATTTGTTCACTTCCTCAACATCTATCCATTTCCTCCCTTTATTCCATTGTTTATTGTTTTCCACTGCGGCTCTCTCTCACCCCTCCACTCATTCATCGACTTACTCGCCGTCTTCCTGCTCGCCGACTCTTTAATCTCCCATCATTTTTCAGCCATCGATTGTGCGAGCGCATGCTGGCTACATTTCTATGCAAACGCTGCATGCCCGTCACAAACCTTTCCTCAAACAAACAACTGAAGAAGTGTCTCCAGAAAGAGATTTGTCAAATCGAGCATGGCAGCCAATACATCTTTAATGGAGAGACACATATTCTGTACGAGTACACCGCTTCAAACTGTTTTGTTTCTTCAATAGCTATGTAGCAGAAGCAGCAGCAGGGACAAGCTTTTCCCATAGCTTCTTCGTTTTGCATTTTGAGCTTGAAAAGCAGCACAGGAGGAAGACGAGCTCTAAAGCCCCGTTTCCACACAGCGGTCCGGTACAGATCGGTACAGTTTGGTACGGTTTGGTTCGGTAAAGCCTGATCTCGTTTGTGTTTCCACAGCCACCCGTGCCCTATTTGGTAGGCGGTGTGTCAGCCGGATGTCGATAGCCGCATCAGCTATGTAATAGCATCACATGATAGCAGCTAACCGCTAACTAATAAATTCAACGAAGGGGAAAAACGTGACACAAACAAACGCTGGAAGACATCCAGCTGTTCCTCTACTTTATCAGTGACAGAGTCAGTTATTTGGGAATCTTTCCTGGAACTAGTCTATGGAAACTAAATGCGTGCCGTACCGAGATGAACCGAACCGGACCGCTCGGTGGGAATGGGGCTTGAGTGTCTCACAGAGATGGAAGCCATCTCTTCAGTTATCAGGCGGCTCTCCGCTGGACTCCTCGACGCAGACACACTCTTATTAAGAATAGACTTAAAAATGTACTTTTTGATAAATCTTACAGGTAGGCCTGGGCAATAACGATAATTATCACAATATAATTATTCTTAGAATAAATAAAAAATGTTGGTAAAAGTTCGATAGAATTACACCTCTAAATACACCACCTATCCACGGGGAAACGGGGGGCACTAATGCGCATTGAACGCTAGTTGTCACCGCACATTAAAGAGAGGAAGAAAAAGTCGACGGACAGCCAATCATGTCGCAGGGATATGGGTAGGCGGGCTTACAGACGTTCAGAGCGGAATGAGCATTAGCACAGCCAAAATTAGCATTAGCCACATTGATGAAAGCGATGAGCATGACAGCTCAAAGCAGCAGAAAACATCGTCGACAAGACGACAAGAAAGGACGCTCGACTGAAGGAGTTTAAAAACATTTTTGGATATTTAGAGTCTGACAAAAACGAGTAACATGCTCTGTTAACTGTGCCGAAGACGAGCGCAGCTAAAACGTGCAACACTACCGACCCTTCACAATATGAGATATCTTGTTTTTATTGACTCAAACTCATAGTTCTAATTTAATCTAATCTAATTTACTTGAAGTTCAAATCAGTGTTCTTGTCTTGATGTGAGGAGCAACTGTTGTCTGTGTTTTGTCTCTCTCTCTCTTACCAACTGTCGAATATCTCGATTTGATGGTGCCTTCTGCGGTAGAACAGTCTTTCACTTTCTTCAGGTTTGGACGCTCACATTTTCCCAGAGGGTAAGATATTCCAATCACGGGACATGGCTTCACTGTCTCAGTTTCTGTAAGCCACTGTGAAGTCATTACGAGTCCTCCGTGCATGTAGATCTCGTCATGGTGAGTTGTTTTGAGCTAACTTGCCGACGGGAGACATTGAAAGAATGTCACAGAGTTCTAAAGGCTTCCACCGAGCAAATATTCTTGCTTTCAGGTTGAGCAATCTTCTGCAGTAATTTGCAGCGGGCTGTTCACTTCATCAATGTGTCTGAGCACAGAGACATTGCGTTTTTCAAGGCACTGCTGTCAGTAGTCCTGTCGGTGACTGTCAGTGGCAAGTCGGTGATTGCAGCCCTGAGTTTCAGTCATAAATTATCCTGGCAGGTGTTTAGATGTGACACAGATCCAACATAAATAAAAAAGGAAGTAAATGTTGGAGAAAAAAAAAAATCTCAAAATGGTAACAAAGCAGAGAATGATAGAAAAAGAGCATCTTTGTTGCAAAGCAGCGTCACTGAATGCCGTTTTATTCTCTGCAGATTCTTTTTTTTCCCCCCCCCGCTCATCTCCACTTGTCTTTTCAGCTGCAGCGTTTCCAACGGTGACAGCCTATTATTGCCTTTGGTAAGTCACTCTAGAGGATGAAAAGCTAACTATGACAAGATGACACGGGGGATTCTTGACAAAAAAAAGAAAGAGAAAAAAAAATTCTTTGTTCGTTCACTCTGCAGGTTCTGCAGAGTTTTAAGACAGACTGGAGACAATGACAGATCCAAGATCCAGCTGGACCATGATGGAGAAACACTGTCTGACTGAAATATAAAAAACACTTTAGGAAAATGAATCATATAAAAATCTGATTTTTTGTAAATTGAATGAAGGTCTGTTTAAAGTTGGACCGTTTAAATGTGAGCGTTGGACGGATTAGTTATGCTTTGTTTGTTTACGTGAGATCGATCCTTTTGTTTTCTTCTTCCAAGCAGGAAACGAATGTGCCAACTAAATTAATTTGCCTCCAGAGCTTATTAATTCAGTCGTTACAGAGTTAATAAGATAACACAATAAGGTCACTGTTCTTGTGAAGTATTAGGGTTCATAAAGGAGAGATCACTGAGAGTTTAACTAGAGTTATTATTCATTCATCACAATGTGATCCGCAAACATTTTCTTCAGTTTAAAGCTGCGATATGAACTGAACCACAGTTTACTGTTGCTTCAGCACAACAGTGGAAACCATGCAGCATGTAGCCGGGGGATCCTAGACTAAGCTACAAGTTCATGCTACAATATTGTGTTACTCTTTCAATAAGAATAAGATCTACGTTATTAATGCTCTGCTCAAGGACAATTGGGCAAGTGCTCAGGGGAGTGTACTGGCAGCCTCTTGAGCCACCAGAACAATTTCCAGACATGGTCCGCGACCCTCAAGTCCCTCCAGACTGAGCTCCTGCTGACCCTGGCACTTGTTGAGTCTGTGTCTGCTTTCATTTTCATCAAAAATAATAAAAGACAAAGTAAAGCAAAGTCGGTTTTTCTCTGCGAAACTGAAGGCGTTTCTTTTTTTTTTAATTCAATCCCTGAGATCGCTTTCATTTAATCAGCCAACAACTGAAGACTTGTCTGTCAATGGTCATTCAGAGCACACATCCTGAGGCCCCCCAACCCCCCCACCCCCACCGCTGTATCTCATACTGATGTTCACATCGGAGTTTACCTGCATTGATATGACAACCGACAAGACGAGTGTTGAGTTTGGTTCAGCTTCAACGAGCAGCTTTAGCGTGAAAGACAACAAGACGCATCAGAAACCAAAGTTACCATTTTGGTGAGACTGCCTGGACTTGGACAGTGTCATCCTTGTACGTCGGTATCAAGGATTACACGTTCTTTTTTTTTTTTTTTATTCTGAAGAAAATCTTGTATCTCAAATAGAAAAAAAAAAAAAAAAAAAAAAAAAGTTTGAAATGACATCGGAAAGCAGATTAGTGTGCAAAACAGAAGGCGGCAGGAATAACAAGTGTGTGGATATGCGGGTGTGTATTGGTGTTGACTGTGATCCAGAGTGGAGAATTGATCTCTCTGAGGCTGCGAAGCTGCTAGTCTGTGAATACCAATCAGAGGTAATTAAAAGCAGCTAATGGACTCTGGCTTCTCACTCTGTGACTCTCCTCTGTCCCTGTGCCATCTCCTTCTCCGTTTAGGCCGAACTGAGCTCATTCCCTCGTCTTCTGATTTTTGAAATAATCAATTTATTTATTGCCCAAGGATGAGAGCCTTCATAAAGTCAATATAACCTTTGACATGTCAAGCAAAGTAATTCAAAAGAATCCCTTGGTATTTCCACAGGCCCACTGCGAGGCCGAGGTTCAAACAGCCAGGTGAAATGACTTTAAGCCATAGTCGCCTCTCTGTTATTTCATGTATTAGCATTGTTACAGGCGCCTACTGTATTAACCAGCTGGAAGAGTTCATAAGTGACTCAGCCAAATGTTTGGCTTGGGGCTACATTGTTCATTTTGACCATGTAAGCATTTAATCAGCATCCTTTTGAATCGGCCTAAAACTTCATATTCAGTCAACATGCTCATGCTATCGTCAAAAAATATGTACTCCAAATAAGGTGCGTGTGGAAAGGAAAACAATCTGTAGTTTCAGAATGTGAGGAAATGAAAACATTGTGGGCTGTGTGCAGCCTTTGGCAGAGTTAGTTTTGTGGACATGATAAACAGTTAAAAAACATAATCACAATATCACAAATGTCAGCATATTGCAAGAAAATACATATATATTACATACATACTATATAATAATATAGTATGTATGTAATATATAATATATATAATAATATATATAATATATAGTAATATATATTAATTATATTAATATATATTATTATTAATAGATATATATATTATATATTAATAATAATATATAACTACATACATATATAATACATGATATTATTGCGGGTATATATAACCACAATAATATCATATCGTGACTCAATTATTTTGATCATGTAGTACTGTGGGTCCTCTAGTGATTCCCACCCTGAGTGCTTTGTCTCAGAACGTCGTGTATTAGGCGTTAAAACCCCTCGCCCTGATTTCAGGATGTGAGATATTTAATGATCAGCACACATTGACGCGTCCAGAATCGTCTGCACAGTCACAAGCAATTGTACAGTGTATAATTGTACAGCATATAATTGTACAGCGTATAATTGTATAGCGACATCAGAATAGGGGCAGAAATCTCCTTTCAACTCAGGCTCTCATTGGCCATTAAGACACTCCCATTTACTGTTCCAAGCCGATACAGTAACAACCAAGTGGCGTGTCAATTAGAGAGTGAGGTCGCCATGTCGGACAAAATGAAGGGTTTTTTTTATTTGACTAAATCGGACTTAAATACAGTAAAATATCATGATAGCGGCAGCCAATTTAAAGCAATACGAGGACGAATGTGGATATAATGCGTTTAATATGACATTTGGAACACTGGGATTTCAGGGGATGCAGCAGGATTGGTTTTTTTATTGAAACATTATGGCCAAAACAGCGTTAATGTCCAGTAATTTAGTTATTTGTTTGTCGTTGGTCTGACAGATGTGGAGATTGTGGCTGCTGTTTTAAGTTGGACCTCGGAGTGGTTTAGGTGGTCGTTATTGCAATGAGCAAAGCTTCCACAGGATGTTTGACGTACACGATCTTGCGTATAAAGAACACCAATGGATCGCCAACGGTTTTTAAAGCAATGTTATTTTTGTTTATACAACCTTACACAGCGGCTTTCATTCAATATGCAATGGTATTTATTTCTTGTAAATACTTTCATAATCCCCCACCACCACATGCTCAAAGTTAAACCCACGCACTTTTTCTGTCATCAAGCCTGAGGTACCTCTAAACCATGTTTTTTCTTCTGTAGAAATTAGAATTAGTATTTTAAACTCAGCCATTTCTTTTATCATAAAGACACAGCTTTGAGAGACTATCACATCAACAACCACTGTCAGCTTAGTTCTATAACGTTTATACAAGGCTGGCATTTGATCAACACACCGTGTCAGTCGAAAGATATTTTGACAAGGTCCGATTTTTCTAATCATATTTGCTCGTCTAATATTACACTGGAACGGTGTAACTGTGAGATTTAAAACGGATTAGTCAGAGTGAGACATCTGAAGCGGGGAGCAGAGAGAGAGAGAGAGAGAGAGAGAACAAATGACAGAAGTCAGAGAGGAAAGATGGAGAGGCTGATTGGTATGGAGCTTGAGACGGGTGAGAGACGGCAGGGGGCAAAGGGACAAAGAGAACAGATGACGTGTCAGAGGGACAGACAGCGACACTGAGGCTGGTGTCAGGCTCATAGTAGGATGGGGCACATGCTGCACTTGCAAGCTCATTAAACAACAGAGCAAATGACGAGTGAAGAAGGAACAAAAAAAAAAAAGTAATGGAGAGACGAGGGGACAGAATTGTCAAGAACTGAAGCAAGTTGATGAAAGTGTCCTAATCGAGGTTTTCCAGCCAGAGGAAGATCAGTCACTAATGATGGGAAAGAGGAGTCTCCCAAAAAAAATCCATCTTGTTTTCAAAATGAATTCTCTCTCGGCTATTAAGAACACTTCAGTGTTTCTCTCCAATACTTATCCGAAGTATAATATTTGAAAAATATTTCAGTATTTATAGCCTCTGGTCATCCTATGATGGTTTATGGAGCAGAAAAAAAAACCCTGTGTTTGTCGCTGATAGCAGGAAAGGGTCAAAGGGATTATAAGTGATTTTGAATGCAGCATTGTCGTTGCAAGTTGTTCTTTTCCAGCATCTAACCCCACTCTGACTGCTAAGATAAGACTGTACTTTACTGAACACCAGAGGGGGACGGACTGTGAGTGTCTTTGTTTCCAAGCAGAGGGAGTGAAGACGTTGGGAGAAGCTAAACATCAATGTCAACTGACAAGGCACACTAATATTTCTGGGTTTTACACTAATGTGACTCTGCGAGTGTCTCAAGCCTGTTGTTTACAAGCTGTTTGCCTGAATGTGTATTCAACTGGTGCCATGATGTCTTTGTGCTGTGGCTAAACGGCTTCCCAGTTGAGGTACGTTTGTGAAGTTTCAAAAGTAAAAAAGCTAGCCTGCGGAGCTACAAGGCAAGAGACAACGTTTCAGCGTCAAATGGATTTATGCATTTATTTTACATGAACATTTATGTAAAATTGAGCCCTGACATTCTGCACCTGGTAAATCTACTTAAGATGAAACACTGATGACAGTGATAACAGTGCAGCGTGTACATATGTGCAGGGATGTACATTTTGCTTCATGATCGGTCACTCTCTTTTTCTCCTCATCGTCCTCGTCGCAACAATTCTCACAAAACCTTAAAGAATCGGACGAGCTAGCTCCTTCCTGGAACTGAAGGTTTCTGTGTGAACCCGTCTCGTCAGATGACTTCAGCCCGCTGCTAAAGTTACGTACTGCAGTAGACAGGCGATCGGGCCGCGTTCTGAGAGACGTCATTCTCCCTGTGGAGTTACTCATCTCTAAAATCAACCGTTAAACTTTTATTCTGAGGTGGAAAAGTTACAGGAAACCCTTGAAAAACAGGCTTTTTTCACCTCAACGGGCCTTTTCCTGGATAAATAAAGGTTAAATAAAAAAATAAAATAAAAAACAAGTATGTTTGCTTGTTTTATTAAAATGTCCCGTATGTTTTTTCTGGTTTTAGATGCTGTTTTCCAGGTGTCTTGTGCATGTTTAGCCACATCTATGTAATTCAATGTCCGCAGAAAACGTGACCTCTCCTTCCTCCTTCCTGTTAGCAGTAGCAATGGTAACGCTCGGTCCCGAGCTCCCTTTGTTGGAAATTGTCAGTGTGACATCACACTGTGATGATGTCATTGATCCAAGCCCCATTGGCTCGTTGTAGCAAGCACAAGCTCACGCAGGTAAAAGGGGCGGGACATTTCCGAGAACAATAATGAACGTCTGACCAATTACGAGAGAGCACATTGGCCAACCAATCAGATCAGACTTGGCACACGTAGGGACTTTTATTTATTTTTTCTCTTCAGGGGGGGATTCTGGGCGTTAGAAATACAAAAAAAACAGACACTTTTTACGAACATTAGCGATTGTGAACGCACTTTAGCAAACATAAAATACATAATAACCCAATAAGGGCATAATATGGAACCTTTAAGGACTTTTGTGAAATAGTTTGAGTGCACATTCTTCTCAAAATGAACTGAATTGTTACTAAACAAATGCTAATTTGTAAAGCATTCTTTGATATCCTCATGTTGACGCGGGAATATGAATCAGGTGCAAACATGTCAGCGTTGCTCAGATAAATACCGTGTACCACCAGTGCTCCACTTTAGCTTCAGGAGCCAGCGAGCACTTTGTGATACGCTTATCTCGAAGCAAATCTGTGTAAGCCTTCGCTTGTTACCTGAAAATAGAAATGTTCATGAACTTGAGACTCTGAACAACACTATGGTGAACGAAGACATGTCTTACCTGCAGGATTTTTCTTCAGCTTTGATGGATTTCTATTCTTTGCAGTTTATTCATTTCGCTCTTGTAGTTTTCTAAAAACTGGTGACAGGCTTAACGGCACAATTAGCCGTGTGTGTATAAAGGAGCCACACACTGGAGACTGAACAAAGCTTTGTAACTACACACCTCACGCCTCGTTCTGCTCTGACGTATGTTCATCCTGATAAGGTAAACACAACGTGTCACAATAACACTTCATTAAAATGCAGTGTGAGTGGTGTTCAAAGATAAAAAAAGAAAAAAAGAAATAAAGAAATTATTTCTCCGTCTTCTCTTTTCACATCTCCGGCTGCTGACAAGGAAAAGGGAGGCCATCATTTCTGAGAGCAATTTGTCGGATGTGGCCGGGCAGTAAGGCTAATTTATGGGTCAATATAAACCTCCATCACAGCAGACTGAAGCTGAGAGCTGCAGCAGAGACGAGGAATGGAGCAGAACCTCTAAATCTTAAGACAGAACACATAGGAAAGGCACATGCAGAGTGTCACCACACACACACACACACACACACACACACACACACACACACACACACACACACACACACACACACACACACACACACACACACACACACACACACACACACACACACACACACACACACACACACACACACACACACA
Source organism: Symphodus melops (assembly GCF_947650265.1). NCBI lineage: Eukaryota > Metazoa > Chordata > Actinopteri > Labriformes > Labridae > Symphodus > Symphodus melops. Next base: position 13,604,748 of record NC_136706.1, on the reverse strand, counting down.
CACACACACACACACACACACACACACACACACACACACACACACACACACACACACACACACACACACACACACACACACAGGCACACACACAGGCTTTTTTCCTCAAAGACACTTTTAAAGCCTTGCTCACATTTGGGCTGCCTTAACCAAAAGCTGACCACACCAGTAATAATGAAATTGTCTGGAAGAGCTTTGCATTAACTGCATCACTGCCTGCAATAATTACAACGGTGGAATTACTCCAGGGTGGCTCCGGGTGAAACGACAACGTAACAGGATGATAGTTTAGGTAATTAGTGTTGGCCATTAAAAGCATCGCTCACTTTTCTAACGAGACGCGGTAAAGTTGTCAGTTCTGAAAGCAGGAACAGCGCTGCACAGAGAGACGGGCCGCGCTGTGACGTGGTGTCATGGATCTACTGGGGTTTTTTGTATTTTTTTCCCCCCGTTAACTTCACCGTTTCACCCGAGTGATTCATGGGGTCGCCGCAGAAACAGCAGGCGTTGAAAATGGAGGAGCTGTGCTTGTGAGTGGGTCTCTGTTGCCGTTTTCATGAAGTGCTCAAAATGCACCCGTCTGCTTCAGTCGGAGGCTGCAGCAGGGTGGCAACGAGGAATATTCAGCCATCTTCTAAATTGAACTTGATCTGTGTTTGGATCCATCTCGCCTTGTTCACTTGTATTTGATCTTGCATGCTGGCTCTTTGACAGGGATTAATGAACTGAAACATGACCACACATAATCTGCATTTTTTACTTGAAGAATGTCTGTAAGCTTTGGATCTTTGGATTTTCATTTTCAAATACATATTCTTAATAAACCCAAACCATGTGATGGACGTAGCTCTCACCCACTTGCTCTCAGCTCCCAGGTGACAAAGATGCACACGGATTGAAGAATCATCCATCCGCTTACATTATACTGTATATATTGCAGGTCATGGTGTTTAAGGGGATTTGGATCTGTATCATGTGCAGGGATGATGTCTTCATTCGAAATTAACCCAACACAACAGTCGAAATCTGAGCGGCTGTATGATCACGGATTTCCGCAGAAAAAACTTTGGATCGCTGACATAGTATGAAAAAAGCGTAGCTCTACAGAGTACACAGAAAACTTTGACTGGATGATTGATTGAAATAATAAAGAAAAAAGTGTAACATCCAAGCAGAACCACGTGGGGTTTATCCAATGACTGACATTTACCAAAACTAGAGATAATTATGTCCTCGCATCACGGCCTTTGAGTATCTAAGTGAGTTACATGATTTCGAAAAAACCAAAACAAGAATCGTGTCAACATTCTGTTTTGACATTGGCATGATGTAGGAAGAAGTAACTTGCGCACCTGGGGCCCCGTTTACACGGAGACGCTGTGACAGAAACGCATCCACACGACCCCACTCCGGATTCGAAGCACAGACCGTCTACACGGCAGGTCTTGCCTGAGTGAAAACGATGTAGTTCTCACGTCCGATCAGTAGTGGGCAGTGGAACTTTACAACGCGACACTCACCAGTACAACCACTTCCTCCACAACATCCTCTTTAGCAGCTAGTTCTCTCAAGTCTTATCTAATTGCTGCGTATGGTCGCCCTGTGCTTGGGTAAAGGTTGAACTATCTGCCGCAAGTGTTCGATGCTCTTTCGGAGGCGACATACACGATGCATCATATCAAGGTTCTGTTTATACAACGCGAATAGCTGCTGAAGCACATAGCACAACTGAATCCGCCGCCATTGTTGTTATGTTTGTTCTCGACTACTGCGCATGTCCAAATGTATGGGGGGGAGGTGTGGTGAGGTCATCACAGCCAGAGAGTCCGCTCCGTTTCATTCACATGGCTGCGATACGCCCCCGGATCAGTTTCGCTCCACTCTGGAGGTCCAATTCAAAAGCTTGCGTTTTCACACCCGTGAAACACCGACGCCGTGTGAACGAAAGGCCAATCCGATACTCAACTGTTTCGTTTTACTGTCACAGCGTCCTTAATTGCCTCTATGAGAGTGTGTGTGTGTGTGTGGCTGTGTGTGTGTGTCAGGAAGTGCTCACTCAGCAGTATCAGAGAGTAAAACTATATTAGTATTTTCACACGCTCATCTTAGCCCCCGAGAAACGGCGTAGCTGGTCGAAGACTTCACTGGCTGCTTTGTTGACTCTTTTGAATTCTCAGCTCCGTTTTTCGATTTACAGACTTCCGAGCCAATTTTTGGTCCATCTTTCACGCTCTGTCGTGACCTCTGCGAGTGTGGACCATCAATAAACAAACAACCAGAGAGCTCCAGTGAGTGCACTCCAATTTGTAAGCAGCAGTGTGAGTGAGTCTGTCTCTGTCTGTCTGTTTGTTGTTGACACCATTAGCTGCCTGGCATTATTACAGTCGATATAATATAAAACACACACACACACACACACACACACACACACACACACACAAACTGACAAACATATACGAACAAACATTTCAGCAAGTAAGCAATGTTTAGTTAGCATTTTAAAGGTCCCATATTATGCCCTTTTTGGGGTTCATATATCTATTTTATGTGTCTGCTAAAGTGCGTCCACAATCGCTCATGTTCAAAAAAGTGTTTTCATGTTCTGTCGCTCCGTGCAGGCTCTCTCTCACGTGTGCCAAATATGATCTGATTGGTCGGCCAAGCGGCTCTGCTGTAATTGGTCAGTCGTTCGGCACGGTTCTCAGAAATGTCCCGCCCCTTTTATACATATTGGGAATGCAGACTATTGCTCTGAGCGGAGCCGCGTGAAGCCTGTGATTGCCAAAACGAGCCAATGGGCTTGAATCAGTGACATCATTGGAGTGTGATGTCACACGCCAATTTTCAACGGGAGGGGCCGAGCGTCACATGCGGCTATTGCTACTGCTAACAGGAGGACGTAGGAGAAGGAGTTTGAGTTTTTGCAAACAGATTAGCCTAAACATGCACAAGACACCTGGACAACAGCATCTAAAACCAGAAAGGAAAGAAAAATATGGGACCTTTAAAAAGGTAATTCTATGAAATGATATCAACTGTATCACTCCGATCATTAATCAATGACTTTAATCTTACTGTTCCATGACAGCTCCACTGTTCAACTTGTATCACGGGTGACATGGAGACTAAGTAAGGGGCAAACTGCAATATATGCGGCAATAATGAATCATTCTTGCAACAAACTGCCTCATTCATATGCTGGCTAGCAAGGACAATCATTTTTCAGGGGATGACTGCAGTCAAACCCCTCCATTGCTACACCGTTTTTCCTCGCTGGGAAATTTCCCCCGTTAAGTTAATCTCATTTATAGCAGAGAAGCCTCAAACTGGGAATTGATGATGTAAAAACAGGATCGGAATTGCAAACCTGATTTAGAGCTTCTATCAAGACCCATGGCGGTGCAGTGAACACAGGAAGAGATGCGACATCTGAAATTCTCTTTACGACTGTAAACAGGACTTAATAGGTTCACCATCAACCGTGCCGTTTGCCTTTCCCGGCTGTAAATAAAACCTGAGACGAGATGAGGGCTCACAGCTCCTCAACGTCAACTCTTACGCTCATGCGGCGAACGCTGACGGCGCTGCGCGGCAGAAAGCAACAACAGGTCAATAATCAAATTTGCCCAAAAATTCATAAAAATAATCAAATAAAAAGGATGCGTCTGCAGGTTTCTGCTGTCTAAGGAGAAATTGAAAAAATATATATCTCTCAAAAAATTGAACAGACGTATTTTTAATTAGGTCCTGGTTGGAAAGCTGTAACTGTGTCCCAGTGGTCCCTCTACAACTGAGTTTGTGTAATGAGTCCTGCTGCCTTTAAGTGCCTGTAACAATGAAAGGACCAGTAATTAGTCTGGGTTTCACTGCAAAGTTTAAGAGCCCCATGTAGGCCACTAAAGTGCTTTTTTTTTTCTTGGGTGCGTGTGCTTCTGAGAGTGTAAGAGCCCCTTTCAGCGTTTCATAATGCAGTGACATTTTGTACATTTTAATGGGAAGAGCAGGATATTAATGATCTTTGAATTCGAACGATTAGCTTTCAGCACCTTTCGTCTCGAAGTGACACAAGTGGCATTAAACCAAGTGGGAGAATGAAGATGATTATGAACCCCTCACCTGTGATAACACACCGGTATCAATCTGTCTGCCGTCCCAAGCGTCATTAAAAAAAAAAATAAAGAATTCAGATTTAAATTACAATGGCTGAATGGTGAATGTCCGCAGCTGTGTGTCGCTGTCGTGGTTATTCCTCTTTTTAGGAAGTCGTAAAAGGAAGGACGCAGGAATAAAAAAAAAAAAGGGAAGCAAACAGAAAACCCCCACACAGCTCAGAGAACACTAAAGAAAACAAATCAGAGCAGAGAAAGCAGAGACACTTTTGTGACCCCTTGTTTAGAGGCGGAGAGAAAAGCGAGAAACAAACGTGATGTTTGTGCCTGAATGACGGGGGGGGGGGGGGGGCTGCACAGCCTTGTGTAAAGAAGAGCACCGTGGATTGAAAACGAGACAACAAAAAAAAAGGTGATGCTGTCAGCAGCCTCGGACCAAATGAGAAATGTTTCATTTTTGGCAGAAAGTTGTGTCGTCAAATACTGGCATTAAGAAGAAGCGACGCGAGGGGAGGAAGGGGAAAAAAAAGAGCGACCGAGAGAGAGAGAGAAACAGATAAAGCAAATAAGAAACTAAGACCAGGAGAGGTGTAAACAAACATGGACAATCTGTGACAGACAGAAATAACAGACATGTGGAAAGCTGTAAGAGTGCTGTTTGACACGCTGTACGAGTGTGATGTTTGACGTTGACGGGACACTGACCTGTAAGCACGGCTTTGGCCGAGGGTTCAGCGAGGTCCAGGGCAGACTTGCCGTCCGTATTGCGGATGCTGGGGTCGGCTCCGTGCTGCAGCAACACTGTACAACAACAGGGCAGACACAGACAGTAGCTGAGCTCCTGGACTGACACGCAAACTCCCCGACACACACCTCCACCCAGTCCTCCTCTTCCACGCGCTCCTCTCGCTGCCGAACCGCATCCCGCTCCGTAAACGCCTCTTCCTGGACCTTTCTCTCCCGCTTGCTCCGCTTCGATGCCCCCCGTTCCTCCTCCCGGGGTTGTGTCCCCTGGTAGCCCTTCGGCGTGTCCTGCTTCACATCTCTCTCCGTCCTCTCCTCCTCCTCCTCCTCCTCCAGCTGCTCCTTCTCTGCTGCTCCCTCGGCTGCCCCTGGCTGCCCCTGCCCTGCGAGCCATGCTGCTGATGTAAACAGACATGCCACAACAAGAGCGGGCGAAGGCTTGCGCTTACAGCGACCGGCCGAAGGGACGGCTGACCTTACAAAACAGCTCTGTGGCAGACTACAAAACACATCGCGCTTCGGTGAAGGAGGAAAGGGGAGGGGGAGGCGATTGTTCAAGCTGAGAGAATAAATAAAAATGAGTGAGGGAGGGAGGGAGGGAGGGAGCGAGCGAGGAGAGCGAGGAGAGAGCGGCTACAGCTTATGGAGGTAGCAGCAGCAGCAGCAGCGACGAGGCAGGCAGGCTGTGTGAGCGGAGAGACTCTTGCCTCTCCAACTGACTGAGCGATGCAGCGGAGAGCAAGAAGAGAAGAGGGGAGGAGAGGAGGAGAGGAGGGAGGGGTGAGAGTCAGATAGGTAGGAAGCGATGGCGAGCGAGTGGAGGCGAGTGAGAGCAAATCAAAACAAGAGTGTTGATGTGATAGGGAAGGAGGGAGGGAGGGAGGGAGGGGATAGTAAAAACAGGAGAAAACCAACGACTTCACATTCACAGGAAGGAGACGGCAGGCGACATTAGACGAGAGGATCGGGGAGGAAGACAACGTGCAGAGAGACAGAAAGGAGATGACAGGAGAGACAATCACGAGAAGGAAAAGGGAGTATTGACAGTGACGAGGAAACAGAGGAGAGTGGAGGGGGGGAGAGAATGATAGAAAGAAAAAGGAAAAGAAATGAAGACACATAAGGAGGAGAAAAAGAAAGAGAGACAGTGGAGGAGAGGAGAGAGGACCAGCTGAAGGGAGAGGAGTAAAATGTAGAGGAGAGGAGAAGAGTGGACAAGGAAAGAGAGATAGGAAAGGATAAGATGTGGGAAGAGAGGAGGAATAGAGAGAAGAAATGTAAATGAGGAGAGGAGAGGACAAAGGAGAGGGAGGGAAGGAAGGTAGGGAAGCAGATAAAGGAAAAAAAGAAGAGAGGATAAAATGAACAGAGAGAGAAAGAGAAGAGTAAAGGAGGAGGGAGGAGAGGAGAGGAGAGGAGAGGGCAGAGCATGCGACTACTGAGCAGGTCTGAGCTGAATAACAAACTCAGCCTGAGCTCTCTCTTTTTTTTGTAAATAAACTCTTTTTTTGGGGGGGGGGGGGGGGCAGTGTCAATAATCTCACCGGGTTCTTCTCTATCACACCCACTATTGTGATTACTGAGCAGTTCCCGGTGCGCGTGGCCTTTGACTTGTGTACACTTCAAACTCTGCTGCAGAGAGGAGGAGGAGGCTGGCCGAGGAGACAGACTCTGTTTTTTTTTTTTGTCAATGTGTGTGCCTGTTCCCCAGCACTGACGCAGGCCTTAGTCACCCACTCACCCCTCAACAAAAATATGATTTAGCTCTGCACCAATCCCACACACACACACACACACATGGTAGAGAACACACTGATATTGATGCCAAACAGTGAGAGAATAAATAACTGTCCGTGCTGAGGCAGGGAGTGTGATATATACAACCGACACAACAACATGAAGGTACATAGAGCTGAGATCCCTCCGCCAGCTTTTACACACATTCTCAATGTTCAACTTTAAACACTGTGTTTTCAGTTTGGTCTGTTAAGCCTTAAAAAAAAACCCTCAGTGAACGAGCTAAATCCTTTTCTGAGAGGATTTGTTACTAGGATGATGTCACATTTGCAAAGATTATTCCTGACTGCCTGCAATGTTCACAGTCAATCACAATGTAAACAACAACAACAACAAAAGAGTTTAACGAAAGATATCGACATGTTCCGAGCTCGAGGTTGTTTTGGGGGGGTTTTTCAGTTGTTTTTTTTTAAGGGGATTGCAGCTGAAGATGAAAATCCAGAACAGCAGCAGTAGGAGAGCAGACTCATGGTCATGCTCATGGTGTTCAGTGGTACTCAAGCTATAACATTTTTATAATTTTTTTTTTTTTTTTTTTTTTGATAATGTTATAAATCAGCATCAGTCCTGCTCATACATATCAAATGTTAATGAATTTGTTTATTTTTTAACCCTTAAATTGCCATGTATTTGTCATGATGCAACCCCCCCCCCCCAAAAAAAAAAAAACATGTGCAAATAAAGTAGTTTCTACAATAAATGTAGTGCGGATTCTTTCAATAATATATTGACTGTATACTTTAAGCAAAATAAATAAATAAATTGGGAAACTTCCACCTTTATTGTCGTTTTAAAGAGTAAAACTTAATTTTTTTTTAGTCACAGTGAAAATTCTAAGATTTGCCTCAAAATAACACATTGAAGCCATCTCAACAGATACATCTGTCTCCATCTGACACACCTGACCTCGTATGCCTATGTAGTTTTTTTAAAACTTCCGAAAAAAGACATCCAGTTAAAATTCATTTTGCCCGTGTGTATCTTTCCTAACATACAGTATAGATGAATCAATCCAAACTGCAGATATTACAGTCTGTTTGTAGCAGAACTAAGGTTGTGTGCTTCACAAACGCATAACCCAAATGTGTCTTCCTTCCGTCTCATCTACATTTGTGACATCCAGAAGAATCCAATAAACAAACATTACCAGGGAAGCATGGAGTCTCTGTGGCCAATTATCACATCAATAATCCATGAATTTAACTCTGAGGAGAGGTAAGCTCACAGATCTGCTCTCCCCAGTTTTCTAATGAGATGTTCTTATAGGGAGTTACAGTCCTATCACAGCTGCTTTGACTTTCACTCTGCTGCCAAATCTCTAACCTGGCAGGATAACAAGACTCCCAAAACGCTGTCCAATCAACAAGCCCCAAGAGGTCATGTGATGTTTGTTTACATAACTTGGTATCTGTGCAGATGGGATAAAGATGCTACATATTCAGCTTTCCCTCTCTGGTCAACACCAGACAAACACACTTTCTACCGATAATGACGTTTGGACAAATATCATGTTTTTAAGTATAAACTGAGTCATTTGATTTTTTTTTTTAAAAAGTTAATAACAGGGTTTATATGAGGCATTTTAAAAAAAGCTTTATACACTCAATACCATGGATTTAAATACATTTATGTTATTCACTACAACTTTTATTAATCATATCCATCACTAGTCGGCACCGGAATCACTACTCAGTAAAAGGTACAATGACTTTCATATGTTGGCACGCGATGTAAGCTGATAAGCTGTGCTCAAATTGCAATGCAACCAGCCGCCACTACCTGGCGCTGTAACCATAAACTAGCTGTGGCCTCACTGCGCTCCACTACCAGAATGTAAACAAGTACAGGAGACAAATAGCATGTCGTAGCAGCAGCGTGGTTTGATCGAGAAAATGGGGATAAAATTAGAACGCATGTGGCTGTTAACCTGCAGGGAGGCCAAAAGGTGCTAGCACTGCTAACGTTAGCGTCAGATTTTCTTGGTTACCCGCAGACCAGTTTAAAGAAGTCGTGCTCATTTTTGACTGTTTTCTGGATGTTTTCTTGCCGTCACACTTTTAACGGTGTGAACTGAAAAGAATATTTGTCATAAGGAACATTCTTTGATGTCGAGCTGAGGACTCATTTCCAGCACTCAAAGCTAATGATTATGTTGAGTCGTGATGGAATTAAATACAAATGAAAGAGTGGCGCGTGCAACATCATTTGATTTGTAAAAAGGTTTAAAAGAAGATGTTGTCAAAATGATGCAACATCGACAGAAGTTGTCCGACATCCATTTTGCTTCTGATCATTGGACTCGCTATGAAATCAACCTTCAGACAAACCAAACTGAGAAACACAATCCTCTCAGGGTGGCATTTATTATCTGCTCTCATGTGCAGTGCTTATGCACAAAAACCTCCCCTTGGTGTTACAGTGAAGGACGCTTACTTCAAGGACATGAGAATAATGATCTTTGTGCCACGGGGAAGTGAAATGTGGAACTCAAGAGAGGGAAGAAGGGGACGGCAGCTTTTCAAATTATCTCCCAAATTGGTAATGTGACCTGAAAATATTTGCCTTTTGAACTGCGAGCAAATACCGCGTTTATAATCCTCTTACAAATGTGTCAAGACTGCATTTTCAGTAGCACTCGCTCACGCTTACACAACTGAGCTAATCAGAGCCGAGTGTGACAACAGGTTGAGTTCTCCGATTCTTCGATTAAACGCGAGTCCCAAAAGTCACAATAACATTGTTCTGGAGCGTGACCGAACCAACGGTGGCCTGTAAGTATCACTCTCAGGATGAGAGACGCTCCTTTCAGAGTCTGGAGATTACAGCTCTGAAGATGATGATACTCAACTTCAGTCCAGCTTTTGTGTCTCAACTATTTGTGTCAGAGAATCTTTCTGAAAGGTTTCAAATTGAAAAGAAGAAAATAAAGGCCGAAGTGTGCGTTTGTGACGATAAGCCCTGAACTTCGCTACAAGGCTGTCGGTCTTAGTAGAAATAAGAATGAAGACTAATTCACACGGCAGATCTTCAGGCCGGCTGTCAGAAATCAGCGAGCAGAAACGTCACACTTGTAACACTGTCAATACCACAGTTTGTAAACTCCGCCACCAGGGGGCTCTTCATCAAAACCAAAACAAACAAAAGAGATGGCATTGAGGCTGGTGGGGAATCATGGGAGTTCTCTCTGTTCCTGCTAATAAAATTCTAAGTATGAGAGAATTGTGCAACATTAAAATGAATAAATCGTTATCACAAACACGACAGAGTGCTTGTTTGCACACAGCAGAGTCCTAGAAATGTTTTACAGCCACAAAACAGAGTGATAAAAAAAAAATGTCTTCTGCGTCTCGTGTGATGTGTTTCAGATAAGATGCTGTCGGGTTCTTTATGAAAGTTTGCGAAGTCAAGGACTGCTCAGATTGAATTCAAAAGCAATGACGCTGGAATGGAGTGAACGTAGAACACGTGTACATGAGAGAGCTCGACAAGCCTCTATGTGTTATTCAGGGACCACACATACAGCAGCAGCATTAACTATTCCCGAAAAACGCCAGCAGAAAGGTAAAGCCGGCCAGTTACCTACTGTCACATTCCTGGTTGTTACTCACAGCGAGTAGTGCTTTTCCATTAAGATCATAAAGATTATCCTACAACTTACTGCTCACATTGTATTCTTTGCGGTGGCTTATCTTGTCTACTTCAGATATATTTCAGGGATCTGTAAAACAGCCTCTCTCTTTTTCAATTTGCCTTTACATATCCACCCCTCCTGCTTATCTGAACTGAGCTCATGGTGTGTTGTTTCACTTTTGAAAAACACTGTTGGTGGGAGCTCACGAGACAAAGAAGTCAATGCTGATTTGTCCCCTGTGTGAACTCAAGAATAAGCAGTAACAAGGTTACTGCAATTAACAGCTTATTTGCTGCTTCACGCCTGATGGAAAATAATAGCTTAGAGTCAATGGTTGGTTTATTATAGCTTCTACAAATGATACAACTCCAGGTTGGTACTTTTGAGGGGCAGGAGAGGAGGTCTTATATATTCTCATTCATGCAAGACTTCACAACTGACAGACAATGTCACATATTTGCATCTTAAAGAGGACATGTTGTCCCCCCCTTTTCACATTTTCAAACAGTCCCCTGAGGTCTAAATGAAATATCTGTGCTGTGCTTTGGTCATAATATAACACGAATCAAGCACCAGAGGAAGTTTGTGACCCTGTACAAACCAGCTCTCTCAGAACGCTCTGTTTTGTGTGCGTGTCTCTTTAAATACAATGAGACCCCCTGGGTTTCCCTTTAGACATCACTCCTTTGTAGAGACAATAAACATGGCGCAAAAGTTTTACTCAAGGCTGGAGGTGGAGTCCATGGGAGGAGATACCAGGGGAGGGGGGAGTATTTTCTTACCAGAATCCAACTTGTGATGTCACAAAGTGAGAACATTTAAAATGGAGCATTTTTCTCTGTGTGGTAAGGTTGATAGACACTCAGGTTACCCACATATACTGTATGTTCCAAAACCTTGTAAAAGTGGATGTTTCATAATACGTCCCCTTTAAATGTTCACTTTCTTTGCAGTCTGTGTTGGGTTTTTTCCCATCCTTACCGATGCAGACGTCTATCTTGCCCTTAATGGCGGCTTCGTGGAGCGGGGTGTAGTTCCAGTTGTCTCTGGCATTGGAGTCAGCTCCCTGACACAGTAACAAGGACACCACCTGAAAACAACACACAGATCATCTGTATTCACTCTTACTTAGCAAAACAAAACATGAAATTAAAGGTGTTTTGTTTTTTTTTGTCCCCGCCCTTAAATCAATAAACACTGATCATGCAAACCAAACGTGTAGCTTTTTAGATTAGCCAGCACAAGAAGAACTTCTTGGGCAAGGTAACCTGTAAAATACTGATCAAATGGTGAAAAGGTTTTTATATATTTATGTTTGCATTCTCACTGGGTATGCCACCCAACACAGTTTGGGTTAAGGTGGTTCAAATCACGAGATACACAATCATGACAGCAAAAACTAAGCGACGACTCTCAACAACAGGGAAGTGACTTTCAACTAAGTGATTGGGATTTTTTTTTGGACAACGTTTCCTCTCATCACTACGCTTGTCGTGTGGTTGTAACGTTCCATTAGCACAGCCCTGTTCTCTGCATTCCCTCTAAAAGCCTCTAAAACATTTCAATCCGTAAACATTAGATTAAACGCTGAGGTTAATGGCCAGGAGAACTAAACGCATTAGCACATCTGTGGCAGATATTCCAAAACATCACCATGCACAGGCCCGATCTGAAAATCAAAGCAGAAACGGAGGTTAATGTTGACATTTTCTTAATGTAATATAATGTTTTACCATTGACTGGCAAAAGCATCCCTTTCACTCATAAGAACAGATAGGTGGGAAAGTGGCACTTTACTGGCTTCTACCACTTCAGATTTTACCACCACACTGATTTACTTTCCTAACGTTTTTATCACCAGCTATCATTTAACTTCTGGTACAAACCATTCAGGGACAATTTCCAGGCAGGATAGCAGAGGAGCGGTACATCCTTTTCACTTTTGTTGAAGCACGAATGGGTACTCAAGATTCTCTTTCCCTCCTCTTGCAGAACAATCAGGTATCAGAACACATCGTTAATGCAAGTAAGGTGGAAAGAGGTTTCCAGAAAGAGATAGGGGGGTTTTTCTCAGCGCTGGCGTCTTTATTTTTTTTCAGTTATTTTCAATGTGTAGAGGGCGTTTGCAGCAGAGAGCAGCCACCTGGATGAGAAGCACAGCGCCCAGCGTCTTTTCAGCAAGCGCTCTGTCGTTTTTGTGCGGCCGCTCCGAGCGCTCAAGTTAAAGATCGTTCAACTTTTCAAAAAAGGTGCTGCTGGCGTCACCAGCGCTTTTTTTCAACGAGCCAATCACAAGGCTGGAAGGCCGGTAGTCGTAATATTAGCAACCATAAACAATGGGAGGAGAAGTTGGTCTTGGCTGTTTCAGTTTCATATTTATTTAATTTTAGTAAGCCTGAAAGATGACTGGAACCTTCATCCAGTAGCAACTCCCAGACAAGGCGGTGATATACCCTGGATTGTTGTTTCCTACATGCCCTGCTCACAGTAAAGGGAACAAACAATCTGAAATATTAAGAAGTAACAGAGCCGTGTTGTTCATACAGCATACCCTAATAAATACATCAAATATTATCCTTTTCAATAAGTCTCAGAGCTCCCAAAGAAACATGTCTGTGAACTCTCTTGTTCTAAATCCACTCTGATCCTGTATATAATCGTGTCTATAAACTCCTCTATTTCAGCCCTGCTCAGAACAGGCTGTTTCTGTGTCTGTAGCTTTAAATGTCAATGAGCTGTGGCTGACCACGCCCCCCTCTGGAAGGGCTTTGTGTCTTTCTCACTTCCTTCCCCTACAGTGAGAAGGCCGACTCAGAGGGCAGAACAAAAGTGTGGGAGTGCCACCCACCTGAGGGAGGGGTTACTGCCCTTTGTGATGTCATGCAGGGGAAAATCTCCAAACAGCCTGTTTGAGCACACATTTCCTGAATAGTGGAGCAGGCAAAAAACGGAGAGGATGTACTTTTCTCATAACTGGAGGGGGTTTGTCGACAGGCGAGGGAAAAAATACTAGTGTTGAAAAAACATGGTGAAGTGTGTTTTGTCTAATATGTGACCTTAAAGTATACTACACAAACTCTAATTCCACTATCAAGACATTAACACTAATCAGCAGAGAAACAGTGCCTGTCAGTGTTGATGTTTTTGGATTCATACTACAGCTTAAGCCTGGTTCACACGGCAGGATAATTACGCCGATTTTGGCTCCGATTCTCTCCTTCCGATAATCTTAAGCACGCTCCGATCATCATAAAATAATCTTATAAGATCATCCTGCCGTGTGTGGTGTGTTCAGACCGTTCTCGTCTGGTCGGAAGAATGTCGTGACCACTCCGATCTCAAATCGGGGATATTCAACATGTTGGATTGTTTTGGCCCGATCTCTCATCATCTGTGGTGTCCCCCGAGGAGAAAACGAGCACGAGCCTGTTGACTGTGAGGCATAGCCAATCAGAAAGCGAGGTGACGGAGTAGCGAAAACACCGGGAGCAAAACAACAACTACTCACCTCCATATCATGTAGCAAGTACAGCTCATGCTCCCGTTGTCTCCGCTCCTTTGACCGACGCCTCTTTTTAAAACGTCTTTTTCAGATAAAAACACAAACGATCCCTATTACATCCTCTCCGTCCGTTTGTTGACTCTGGAATCACGTTTGATCTCGAGAGGTTTTGCGAGATTTCCCGTCTGATCGGGGGACGTTCACGAGTGAAATGGGTTCGTGTGTGGTGTGTTGATGTTGCCGTGTGGCCGCACACCACACACTGTACGACCAACACTGTAAAACCTCCGATTATTTATCGCCATGTGTGGTCTCTAAAGTTTGGGACTGACGCTTCACCATACCACTGCCAGTAATTTCTCAGAGAACCGATTCGAACGTTGACACCCCTGAATCGATTTTTAACTGCCTCATGATTAATCTTTACATCCCTACTTGTAGTTTGTTATTTCAACAGAATAGTTAATTAGGCTTCGTAGTAGGATCCTATATCAACCCATAAAGGAATATATGATGATTGATTTCACTGGAAAGGGAGGCTATAAACTGGTTATTATATATAGAAAATATAAGCTCTTGGACAATTGGAATAATACTACAATAACTGGCCCTGAGATATAGTGAAGAAGAGGAGGATAGTTTTTAGTAGCCTAGTCTAAATTTCTAGATGTTCCATGTGAATTTAGTACACACATGGAAACAATTGCAAAAGAAACAACTCCCAACAAACTTTTTATACCAACACATGAAGGTATTGCTGTGTGAAGACTCACCTCGGAGTGTCCAAATGAGCAGGCGTTATGGAGGGGGATCAGACCTCCATCATCCCGCGCGTGCACATTCGCACCCATCTGGAGCAGGTGGTCAACCACATCTCTCCGCCCAAAACCTGGATCAAATCGGAGAGAGGAGAAGGAGGAAGGAAGGAGGAGGAAACACAAGGAGAGAGATTGGTACCCTGAATGAAGCACAAAGTGTACAGAGGCATAACACAGAACAAACAACATCTACAATACCTCGTTTGAACTTTTGTTTTGTTCTGATTTCTACATCGCTTGAACATCGTGCGTGCATTTCACAATTTTCTTGAAGGGTCGAGCAACTTGTTTAAAGGAAAATACTATAGATGACTGTTTCTGCAAATCTGATCTGCTTTGAGTCTCTCTACTACCCAAAAAAACACCGCACATTATTTGTGCTGCTGCATTGTTTGACTAGCACACCAGCTGAAAGGCCAGCAAGCCCTCCCTCTGTCTTAAGGTTATTTACAGGTGATGTTTCCATCTTTTATCTTACGAGAAATCCTTTGTAACCAAAACAAAATGCAATTCATCTTTTAATCCCCTTGTAATTGTTGGAAATTATATTAAAAGGACTAAAGACTGTTTAAAATAGCCGGAAACTTAATTGTGGAATTGCTTCGTCCATACTTTGGATTGCCTTTGACTTTTATAACCTCTCTTTAGTTTTTTTCTGGTGTTTAGACTCAGAACTTTTGGATGGCAGGAATACATGAGCCGGTTCCTATAATGCAAGTACAACAACACAAGGTTAACAAACATAAGAAGCTTCTGTCAGATAATATACTCATGTTGTGTCTGAGAAACATACAGATGGCCGGGTTTGAACAAAAGTAGACTGCAGCTAATGTTATTTTGGTTAAAGGTTCAGTCACTGTGCTTCAACCAATGACTGTTAACAACTACGTCGTTGCAGCACCCACTGCTATTGAGCTGGACAAACAGTAAACTTCTGATGCTTATTTAATATTGAAAAGGGAGTTTGTTTTCATTACCTGCAGCGAAATGCAGGGGTGTTGATTTTCGTCCTGCCATGTCTTTAGCATTCACATTTACTGCATCCACTACTTTCTTCACCCTCGAAACATCTCCATTTCGACAGGCTTCGAACAGCTCCCTAAAAGCCCCGTTAGCGCCACCCCCGCTGCTGCTGCTGCTGTCCGGGTTAGCGCTGCCCGAGTCGGGCGTTGAGTCAGGGCTGGTCCCGCTACCCTCAGTGGTGGTCGGGGAGCTAGCGCTGCTGCTGCTGCTGCTGCTGCTGCTAGTGCTGTTGCTAGTGCTGCTGCTGCTGCTGGCGGTGAGGGCCAGAGCTGTGGAGGTGCCGGAGGGAGAGGCAGGGGTTACCTCACCGTCAGCCGTGTTATCGAGCGGGGAAAGAGGGGTGGCATCATCAGTGGGTGCCGGCGGAGAGCCTGGCGGGTTGAAGGGGAAAGGAGAGCTGCGGAGTGGGGAGACCAGCAGGGAGTCGGGCTGCTGTTGCTGAGAGGAACGGCGAGGAGTCGCCATTTTCACAACACAACAGTCCCCACTAGCAACACAAACACTGCTGACAATTTCCTGCAAATGATAGCCTAACTTCCGCTCGGACATGCTGACAAATATCTGTGACAAATAGGTTATTTTAAAAAAAATATCTGACTCCTGTTGGCTACGTCAACTAAATAAGTTAACAAATCAAATTAAAATAAAACGATTCTGTGGTTTCTTGTCGGTTGAGGTTTTGGATAATTAGTGCGAATACATATATATATATATATATATATATATATTTTTTTTTTTTTCTTGTTGAAGTTGTGCCATGTGGCTTTCTTTTATTTAATTTTTTTGGCTGAAATATTTCTGTGACAAAACTTAATAATGTTAGGAATCCATTATTGGTCCTAAATTAATGTTTAAAGTTCATTCTCGCTTCATGACTATCAATGCTGTTCTTACTCACAGATATATATTTTTTCTCACATACTCTAGGCTTGGTCACTTTCTGCTGGCACAACACTTAAAACTAATACAATCTCTTTTTATAAAGGCTACAAAAATCTTTGGCAAAAAAAGCCATATTCGTCTGTGTAAAATGCATGACATTTTGCACAGACTTGCTCCTCCTCCTTTGAATGACTTTTTAAAGCTGAAGTCTGCCAGTGGGATTGGACTGTGAGGTCCCACACAAGTCTGTCAGCCAAAGGAACTAACTCCCACTTTCAAGAAGAGACTCACAAACGTGCAACTTTCAAAACAAACCTCAAACTGAAAACAAAGTTTGTGGCCACCTTCAACCTCAATTATTGTCTCGTGTCACTTGTGCCTTTGCCTTGGTATTTTATTTGTGAAGTGTCTTTCTCTACCTGCCCATGGAAAACAGATGGAAACTAGTACTTCTGCTATCATCTGGAATTTTTAAAGCTGTAATTGTTACAGCTGGTCATTAATATGCACTGTCCCTAACACATAAATACATATCTTTAATAATAAATAAAGCACACTGGAAATGTCTATTATGCCTTATGAACAGGATTGTGTTTATTTTATTTGTTGTCTAAAGGTTTAATTTAACCCATTACAGGGCACTCATTGAAATACTAAAAAAAATCAACAATTGTAAGTGTAATAAACATTGACAAAGTTACCATGTTTGGTTCAAATGCCACAATAGCAAGATCAGTGATGTTGGGTGAACTCTTCCGATTGGCTGAGTGAGGATCACATGCTTCTCCACCTTACTGAGGTGCAGAAGGGTGGCCATATGTTGTGTTTGTGGAAATTACCAAAGATAGTCATTGCCCTATGAAGGGTTTCAAATTCTGACTAAGTTTTAAGTAGAGTGCTGACTGATGTCTTATTTGGCTGAACATTATAGTACCATCTAGTGGAGACTTAAAAGCCTCTTCAGAAATCAGGACCTTCACCAATAACCGTTCAATTCAATTGACAAAATGTGGTTATTTTTTATTTCGAAAATAACACCTAAACTTTATTTGGGCTTTTGCAACTTTAAACCATTATGATTCATTACAGAGTTGATACAACGTTTGCTAACATTACGTGGCTCTTAACTGTTAGGCCAATGCTGTGATCGCATAACATGTTTCCAAGTTATTATCTTATTGCAATTAAACTTTTATGCTATATACAGGCAAAAACAGTTATTACTTACAAGCTATCACATCACAAATACATTAATTTGCTATAATTTATTTACTGTTACGTTTCCTTTGTGCTGGACTTTTTTTTTTCTCTTTCAGAATATGATAGTTGTTACACTGTTTGGCCACCAGGTAGTGGCAGACTACGCAACTTGAAGAGACTTTGTGCTTCCAAAATAACTTGTTCTGTCTGTGTTTGTGGTCTTAATATTCTCTTAGATGTAAATGTATTAATTGAACGATAGATGAAGAATGATAGGCCTATGTGTCATGTTGGCTACATACTATTTATCTTCATGCATGAGGCAAAAGCAAGTCCATCATAACAAAACAATGTAGCTCTGTGGGAAATGGTATCTATTATTGTGTGACAAGTGTAGTTTTTACTTGAATTCAGCTCTTACTCTTTTTGGTTACTAACCTTTTTACTTGGCTAACTTTGCTGTGCGTTTGTATGTGCTTGAAGCAATTCACACAATATACACAACCTGCACACATTGAACACATTACTGATGATCAGACGCTGAAGGACAAAAGCTGAGAGGAATCTGCTTCAGCAGCCAGGTTGAATATTTCCATAAATCACATCCAACAAATCATAGCACCTTATAATTACATTATGCAATACAAGTTTCTATAATGTGTAAACAGAGACATGGATTGTGGCCATTATACATTTTAGATTTTTAAGAATAATCAGTTAAGGACTCGAAGGATTTTAACAAGTTCAAAAAGCTGCTGCTGCCTTCCCCTGAAGCCTCGTAAGATGACCTAGTTTCTTTTCTCTTTACCATAAAGGAGGACAATAAAGCCTGTTACAAATAATTGTGCTTTTAGACTACAACTTTTCAGAACTAACATACAATACATTTACAAGCATACACATTACCTGAGATAACTGCTATCAAGATTATTAAAAGGGAAGATTAAAAATACAGAACAATGTCTAAAAATGTGTCACATAGTTCGCACTGGAGCTTTAACAACTTTTTAAATCATGGTTGTCACCTGATGGCTGGGTTTTAAAAAAACATTTCCTTTACCATAAAACAAGAAAGCTTTTGACTATCGTCAGATTTCACACGTTGATTCCTATCTTTGGTATGTGGAAGAAACGTTGGGGGAAGTGTTATTATCACCACCAGTATGGAAATGTACCACTCTTATGAGCAGATATATCTTGTCATTTTTTTTTTATGTTCAACCCTTGAACACAATACTTGACATGACAGCTGATCGCACAACAAACGCAATAGAAGGATGACTCAGTGTGTGGAAGTGATGCTGTCAGGGGACAAGTATGCAGAATTCTGTCTGGGTGGTTGGTTGACATACCTCACATTGTTTTTAACGGCTCTTTGTTTTTGAAATTTCCACCCTGGCTAAAAAAAAACAATCTCTGAACAAAAACACAATGATCCCAACGGCTCAAGGAACATCTCAATTAGTGTAGTTGCAAATCATTAATAGACACATTATACCTGACCCATTTCAAGAGGGAAATAGAACAAAATATATCTTTCAAAATAAGGTTTTTCAGGGTGTCTATTTTATTGACTTCAGTTAAGAACAAATCTTGACACATCTGAACACAGTTTTAGGGATGTTTATATCTCAACATACTGTACACTGTCTGGATATAAAAGCTGCTCGCAGGTTAAGTTCCTTTGAAACTATAACTTTCATCTGAGACAAAGTTGAAGGCTGTAGGAAAGCAGTGTGAGGGCTTACTTGCTCTTCTTGCAAGGTCTGTGTTTAATAACATACTAAGGACTTCACCCTTTGGACAGAATATTATCATTTTTGAATAATACACGTTAATGGCAAGCCAGATTGGAAAAAATCTCTAAGAGAGCAGAGGGATAGTAAGGAGAAAATGGCCAAGATAAATCACAGAAGAAGAAACACACACACATAAAGGACAAAGAATGAAAAGTAGGTGAAACGATTTCAGTTGTTGTCAGAGGATTCCTGTGGAACTACTTCCTTACCAAAACAGTTCTCACATCTATGACTGTGCATTTTCCAACCAGAGCAATCCACAAAATCACACATTCTGTTCTTAACATTAAAATAAAGCTTGAAAATCTGAATTTTCGAGCACAATAAGGGTTTTCGGTTTTTGGAGTGTGAGACTGTGAAAAAAAAATAAACTGTGTGAAAAATTCAACTGATACAAAGTGCTGATAATTTTACATGTGTAGCCAGCCTTCTTCAATGTTCCTCAACAATGTTTTCTCAATAAGTTAAGATATAACTTATTGATCCGCAATTCAGGAAATTCAGGCGTTGCAGCTGCAGCAATACAGAAATGAAAAAAAGTCAAAACCGGATAAAGTAATAACAAATACAATACAAACTATATCTGAAGTCGTTTGAGGTCTCAGAGAGTTAAAATAGATAGCCTTTGTTAAAGTTAGTCAATTTTCTCAAAATTTGAAGAGAGTCATAATTGTGTTGTATAATTCATATTAGAGGAGTACAAACAATAGTGCCCACTTGATCTGTTCATTGAGAAACACATTTTAGATGAAACCTGCAGACAACACATAAGAACTCTTTCTGATTCCTTTACATGACACAGCTTCGTTGAAACTCCCATCCATGGCAGGTGAAGATGAAAACATCATGAGGCGCCACACCTATCCTATTTGGGGACGAGAGTCAGACAGGTAAGGCCCCGCCCACTGCCAAGTTTCAGTCAGACTTGTTTTGTAAGGGCAGTTGTTGCTTTCAAAACTCAAACGCTCCTGTCCTATTTTAGGCTACGACACGGATTCGTGAAGAACTAACACACAGCTACAACTTCAGTGCCAGCAAACATGCCAAGGCGATCAACGACTGAGTGGATCCGGACGTCCCTGCGCACGCCGGGCATCTTCATATTCGGATTGGTCATGGCTCCATGCGGATGGATCCTGGACCTGACCGCCACTGTGGCCCCAAACTGGAGGACTCTCCATAACCTCCCCGACACATCTGCTGACGTGTTTATTCAACAAGGCATCTGGGACATATGCAGGGGCACCTCGACCAGCACGAGAGACGAGTGCAACCTGGAGGACACAACCTATTTTGGAAACCAGATAATCGAGGTCGCGCAAGGTCTTATGGTAGCCTCTCTCATCGTGACTCTGATCGGACTGGCCGTGGCCATCCCAGGGATCCGCTGCTGGAGAGACCGGCCCAACTGGGTCGTAGCCGGCCTGGGTGGGCTGTTGATCTTCCTCTCAGGTGTCATGACCATCATCCCCATCGCCTGGTATACTCACATCCTCGAAGAAGTCTCAACAGTGACACCCTCAGTCGACGTGCGCGTGGGCTACTGCATCATCCTGGGCTACATCGGTGGGATATTTGAAATCCTTGGTGGGTTCGTCATGTTCATCGGGATCTGCCGATGCTGCGGAGGCAAGAACCGAGGAGAGAGACGGGTTGACGAGGTCTCGGCCAGCAGGTTCAGAAATCAGCCGCCACCGAGACGTGTTGAAGTACCAAGCCTGAATCGGGTCAGAACCAACGCCAGCAGCGTGCCATACAGCAATGACTCATTGGATGAAGATGTGTCCTTTCCCCGGGCCAAGAGCCCCGCAGCTAGGTCAGTTAACACTTCCTACAACGGCAGGCCCTATGATGCTGACCTCTAAGTGGCACGTGACCCACATCTGGAGACACAGCACACACCCTATGTGTAAAAACAAACTTAAAGATGGACATGTATATTTGCAAAAAGGACTGTGAGGAGGGAAAGGCTAGTCTAGAAAGAAGTAATGATCAATAAAATGACTTTACAATGTAATTTATGTCAATCTGCTGTATTTGTTGTAATATGATATAGGCTACCGAAAATATGCCTAATTTACATAGAACTATTTTCTATTGATGCCATCAATCAGTAACAAAAAGTAGGAATATTCAGTGTAGTACAAAAACTCTAAATACGATAAAATGACTGTGAAATCTCTACAAAGTGAAGCAGAATCAAGTTCAAATCAGTTCACTTTGAGTGTTACAATCAGTGTAGTCATATTTGTAGACGCCTCTAATAGTGCTCATTGATGTGTAAGTGACAGAGCCCTGGCTGCAGATTCATTCATAATGGGTTTAGCTGGGTTATGAATCATATTTCACATCATTGTAATCTCTTACAGGTGTAAGCCTCCATCAGGTCCATTATTGCCAGATGGATGAAATTAATAATACAGTTTAGGAAACTGAAGATTTGGTATTGAAGGATCAGTGAGTTAATTTAAAGCAAACTGATGTTGAGTCAAAGTTTACTGTGGCCGTCTAATATCCTGCAAATGATAATAAATGTTGAAATACTTATTTTATTATGTTTTGGGTTTTTTGCATTGTTTTGTGTACATTAGCTTTGCTTAAATCTTTTTTCTCAGTTATTGTAAATACTGTATTCTTATGCACTTTACAATTTTGGCCATCCTGTTAGGAGAACAGACCTGTTCTTGAAAAAACACCAGTTGATTTTTTTTTTTTTTTGATTGCTCAGTGATGTGTCGATTAAATGTGCATCGTTTCCTAATAACAGCGACTCGGTCCCTTTACTCATTTTGACATTTCAGAAAAGCAAAGTTCTGTATTCCATCAACTGTGCCCATTTTAGATGTCGTTTTTTTCTGCTGTTGCAGACCTGTTGAGGGAAAGCGAAGAAGTCCTTATGGACACTATTCAAACACATGTTCAACCAGGTTACATTTTACGTTCATACATTGCTTTCTTTGTCCTCCTGTCTGTTCAATCTAAGCTTAATAAGTATACAGACAATGCAGCCTAACCGGTCTGGGAGGTTGGTTTCTTTACAAATCTTGTCTGACAACATAACCTCGTCTGTTAAAACTGGCAAGACATCTCAAACAAGGCCTCACTGTGGTGAACAGTAGTGGCTTTGTAGCTCCTTGAAAGTCTTTTGTTGATGAACTGGCCCTCCAGAGATCATGCCTCAGTTATCTGTGCAGAAGTGCTGCTTGTATGCAAACGCCAAAACAACTTTGATTTAAAAGTAAAGCATGAAACTTAATAAAAAAGATTATTTTTATGCTGCATCATGTTTTGACACTTGGACAAGCCTTGAATTTGTCCATAATAAACAAAAATACTTACCACACTTGTGTGGCAACAATCCAAGAAATTACACTTTTCACCATCCGATGTGGGAAATTCTACTACTTATACTATAATGGGAAAACTTTCAAACCAGTTGAAAAAGCAATTATTATTGAAACACGTAAAAACTAAAGAACATTGTACATTTTGTGCATTTTAGATGATCAACTTCACTTCAGGGTTAATTTATAAGTGAATCCATTTCAAATTCATCATGATCTTATTATGCTGAATTGGAATATTTAATTGTGAAAGAGCATTGCCCAATTCAATCCAATATTTTATTTAAATGGCTGTGTCTTTTTTTATAGTTGTAGACGCTAATAGACTGTAGCTTTAGATATGTTGCAGTCATATTGTTGAACTGAAGAATATTTGAGAGGGTCCGGTCTGCACACCAAAAACAGGAAGACAATAATATATTTTATCATATTGAATTATGCTATGTGATTTGCTTTAGCCTTTACCCTACTGTCCATCAAATTACGTGGTGACTCATAAAATGTCAGTCCAAGATAGGGGTGTGGATACAATAGGTGAAGTATTCAGGGTGTGACAAAATATGTCAGTTATTATTTACTCTTCATTCTCATGAGCTGCTGAGAAACTTTATTGTGACTCTAAATACACAAAAAGCTTTTACATAAAAGATGGAGGAGGATGTCTTCACTACAAATGTCAAATTTAAGAAACATTTTTCCTCAACCCAAAAAGACTCTTCACACCTGTTTAGTGCTTTGGACCCAGAATAATGTGAATACACTATCACTCAGACTGAATTAAGGCCAAACACCAGTGAGTGTTTTTGAACCATCAATGGAATCTGAGCACAAGCAGTAAATCTTATCTCTTTGGGTGGCTGGGGATGAATTGGTAGTGTCTGACGTCTCTCAACCGGAGGGTCAGGAGTCCTCCAGTGACATGTCCGGTGTGTTCTTGGGTAAGACACTTAATAGCTCCTGCTGCATCGGCGGGGGCATATGAATGTGTATAAATATTAGTTTCTTCTGATGGTCACATTACATAGCAGCCACTGCCATCAGTGTTTGAATGGGTAGATGTGACCTGCAGTGAGTGAGTGAGTGAGTGAGTGAGTGAGTGAGTGAGTTAGTGAGTTAGTTAGTTAGTTAGTTGTCACCTTAGGGAAATTCTTTTTCACAGTTCCATAGATTTGTATGGTAAACATTTAGAAAGGTTGTTTAGACAGAGTCCAGTCCCAGATGGTAGGAGTGAGAAATAGCGATTTAGTGGGTGAGTAAGTCCAGGGATATTGCATATGCGATACACATGATGGCATTGTTGTTTAATTACTGTAGATTTGGTGTATGCAGACCATAGACTGTGCAGACCGATTGCTTTGGTGGCGGTATGAGTTATCTGGGTGAGTTTATAGTGGGGGGGTTTTTTCCGGTGAGCATGAGATGGGTTGAACAACGCTGGTGTACAGTAGAAGGAATAAATGGGGAGCAACACGAAGACCTTGGAGTTTGCGCACTGCTGACAGTCTCTGGTTTCCTTTTTTAAGGATGTCTATTGTGTGGCGTTCGAAGGGGAGTTTTTTGTCAATTGTGAGTCCAAGGTGTATTGAGTATTCAGAAGACTAGAAAAGTGCTAGACAAGCTCAAGTCCATTTACCATTTATACTGAAATAAAGTCCTGTTGATGATGGATTGCTTTTTTAAGTGTGAGGCATCACTTTAAATTGGTGTGCAGACGGTTCTATATAAGCAGTTGATATCATCAACACAGATGTAAAGGGGTATAATTTGGCATAGTATGTCCATTAATGTGTCAGACTTTCAATAGATTGATTCAAGATTTTGCATGTTGATGCTTTAGAGGCTGAAATAATTAACCTTTTAGCACCAAAGATGTTGAAGCCTCAATGTCCCATAATGCAACCAATGTTTAGATTCCTTGTGCCAGTTTGTCAATCTGTCTGCATTTTTATTATTTATCCGAAAATAATGTATAATTAGTGGCGTTTGCCTTTGAAGCATCAAAAATACAACGGACGTTTAAATCTCGGCAAACATGCACATCTGCTCACTAAAAGCTGAAGATGGTGGTGACAAAGTGTCACCCTCAAGTGTCAACCCTGTCCTTGTTGTAACAGATGCACATTTCCTCAAATAACAAAGACTTTTCATTCATCACATGCATGTTTTCACTTAAGACTCATTCCTGTTAAGGAGTTAAGTTAATGCTTATCTGTTGTGTCCATGGACCCCAGAAAGCGGTTGAACAGGCTGCAGTGTCTGTATTGGTGTATTCAGAACAGTGAGTCTGTCAGTTTATTTTCAGCGTTAGAAACACAAAGACAACGATAGAGGTTTGCAAGAACCTCTTATTCCCTTGAGATTTATCAACGAAAGGATTTAAAGATAGGGCGTTAGTGACAAGCAAACCGCTAGCATAGCTTTAAACTGTAATAAACCACCGTCTGATTGGGATTGAAAAAGATGTCCCATTCTTCTCTCATGTTGTCTTTCATTGAGAAAATCCCCAACAACTAAAAAGCATGTTTGCATTCAAGCAATGTGCTGCAAAATGTTTTTTTTGTGTCACTAATTGACATATATATATATACAATATGTATCTCTGACAGTTATACAGTCTTTACATGATAAAACAATCCAGATTTATGCATTTAATTTGAATTGTGGTAAACAATACAAGATTTTTTCTTTTTTTTTTACAAAAAGTGTATATACATTTAAGGCATTGTAGTCATACATTACAAAAGTAAACTAAACACAGTTTGTTTGGTCACTTAATAATAACAATAACAATGTGTCGGTGTGTGATTATACAATTCTAAAGCGGGGCGGCAGTAGCTCAGTCCGTAGGGACTTGCCGGAGGGTCACCGGTTTAAGTCCTGATACGGACCAAAATATGGAAGTTGGTCTGGAGATGTGCCAGACCACTTGCCCTGGTGGTGCCTTGCACTAAACCCGCACCAGCTGCCCCGCTGTGACATTGTTCCATTAATACATGCGCTCTGGTCCTGCTTGTGCACAAGTGTGATGCGAATTAGAATATCCTCCTCTGGGATTAACAAAGTATGTAGAATAAAATAAAGTGTGTGTACCCTCTTGCACATATTGTCAGTTATACAGTCCCTATAGACAGCTATCCTTGGCCAGCAGGGGGTGCAGATCTGACGTTTCCCCAGCTTTTGCTGCTCTGACAGCAGGATGCAATAGAGAAAATAGCACAACCAGCAGCAGTCATATTATTAAAAGCAACTAAAAATAAACATTGCAATCTATTTAAAGAGAATCATCTTATCAAGCCAAAAGACAATTAAACACTTCAGTTCTCATGCTAAAACTGTCCAGTGCCAAACACTTACAGAGAAGGAATTTCAAAATGAAGTACAACTGGTTTTCAGTTTCAGTTGTTGACATAATAAAATCTCTACAGTGGGGATAGGCAGGGGTTGTGGTAGTAGTGAATGTAGTAAAGCTGAGTAATAGACGTGTTGATGGGGATCAAATGTATTACCTTATCTTCTCTAAAAAATGGAGGAGCTTATCCCATAAGTTCTAAGGTGTGTATTTTTATATTCGTTTGAAACCTGAAAGAAAAGATGGACAAACTGCTCAGACCTTCAGAATCACTTTATCACTTGCCATAAATTTGCTCAGTGTCCCCTCCCAAGACCCTGAACACACACATTTCATCCTCCATCCTCAAAAAGGTTAAAGACTAAATCCAGCTTTTTGCACAAGACAAAATAACACTGTCTAGCAGTTTTCAGATATCTTCCAGAGTCATCATGAAAAGGTCATCGATCGGTGTTGAACTGCAGGTTGCTGATATGAGTGAAACGTCTGAGTTTACTGGCATCCAGTAAAAATACAAAATGTTAAGCTCATTATATAACATAAAAATACATTTATTTATGAACACGGTATGTTGCTGATGTTGATAATCACTAGTTGTATAAAAGAGTTAAAAAAAAGTTATTCAGTCAGAAGCATTCAAGAGAAAGAGACAATAGCAAGAAAGAGCTTGTTTACTTAGCATGTACCACAGTGCATCGAACAACTACCTCTTTTTTTTTAAAAACACATTAAAGCAACATAGGTCTGTAGCCTACGGTACAAACATTAATAAGTAAGATGAAAATGTGATTGGACTCAATCTACAATTGAAGCTGCAGAGTGCACAGATTCTCATTTAAAAGTGCATAAACACAGTTAGCAAGAGACAAAGTGCATAACGTGGTGAAGTCAGAGTCGTTCTTGAGAGAAAACAACTCTGGTGAATTTAAACTGCTAAATTGCTCAACTTGTTTCACAAATGATGACCAATTCTTATCGAGGTGACAGCATAAGTAAACATGATGAAGCACTGACCAAACAGAGTGCAAACAATGAAATGACATAGATCGCTGTAGAAACATTTGAAGTTAGTTTGTCCACAACTGTTTTCCAGCATGAAGTGCATAAAGACATGTTCATAAGAATCACTGAAGCATTCCCCTCTACCGAGCTGAAGCTCAACCAAAAAAAGGAACAAATAGATGGACTGTAGCCAATGTAAAAGGACACAATAAGAGAATCGATTGTTTTGCAATATCGGACATGTAAACACGGAGGTGCTCTCTGAGAGGGAGAAGAGAAATGTTCAGTGGATCCTCAACAACAGTTTGTGTCCCTGCAGTGCTCTTCAAGGCAACATAACTGAAAAGGAACCAGTCAACCCTCCTTTTTAACAGCCTCAGAGCTCTGTGACACATTCTCAAATCTAGTGCGTGATACACTTGAAAATGTTAAATGTTTCCATTGTGAAATAATATTTGACAAAAATAACAATAGCTGGATCACTGTAATCCCTCTGCTCGCTCCATTTGTTCAGCATTTTAGTCTTAGAGGACACTTCAGTCATAAAGTAGTGGCTACAGTTCAGCTATAATACGCTTTAAACAACATTCTCACAAGGTTTCCTCGCTGTAGGAGGATGCTGATGGAAGCTCTCTGGTGTATCCGGCCCCGATGTCCTGGTTAACCTGGATGACGATAGAGGAAATAAATTGGATTTATTTCTTGACTTATTGTTGTCAGAAAAGTTTCTCTACATTTTGACACAGTTTTGGTAGGGCAGTATAGTACACTGTTCTGACCACTAGTAGCGCTGCAGAGCAATGTTTTTTTTAAGAGTAAGAGATGCATATTTCATTTTTAGACTCATGAAACATTCACAGAAAAGCATTGTCCGACAGTGGACTTGAACCAGGAACCTTCTTGCTGTGAGAAGACAGAAGTCCTCACTGCACTACCATGAAGCCCAGACTCAATATAACTTGGCTAACATGACTGTTTACAAAAATAATTTAATGTATTTTCATACATTTATATGCATACCTCTGATAGAGTGGAGAATGATCCACTTCATACAGCCACGTTGTAGCCATGTTTGGCTGCCAGGATTCTCCTGTTGAAAACAGATAGAACCAAAACTTCACATATTAATTGATGCAAAGAAAAACTCTTCTTCTCACAGTATGTGTCATCTTTCTCTTATCTTCTTTACAAAGTGCTCAGGTTTCTTACGATCCTTTCTTTTACAGTACTGGGTACTGTCACTAATCATTTCATCATTCAGTTCTCCTGTCCACCCTTTTACCAGACAAACAAGCTTTGTTTAACACTTCCTGTTTGCCAGGCAGGCGCGTCAAGTTTCTGAACTTTATGAGGAACTGACCTCCTTTTCTAAACAGCATATCTTTGAGTGAGAGACAAATGGTAGAGTGGGTGATCTTCAAATCAAAAAGGTTGATTAGGTCCCGAGCTCCTGCAGTCTACATGTGAAAATGTTCTAGAGGGCAAGATAATAATAAACCCCAAGTTGCTCCATAGACCTTAGCCATAATGAAGAAGCCATGCGTGTGTGACAGGGAACAGGCTGCATGCATTGTAAAGCACTTTGAGGGGTTGGAAGAGTAGGGAAGTGCTGTATAAGTTCAGTCTGAAGAGTGGAAACTGAATAGTCAGGGTATAGCAAGCATGGCTTAACATAAAAAAAAAATCAAAAAAAAAATCAGAAAGTTATATACAGTATATATAGTTTTAGAAACATGTAAATGAACAGACTAACGTGTTTTAGATTTTGAGGGATTCACTGACTGAGTGGTCATCCGTTTCCTCAGTACTTGTACGCGGTGTCTCCAGATGTTAACATTTGTTTGATTATGCTAAGCTAACCAGATCCTGACTCATATATTCAACACACAGATGAGACTATTTTCATTCTTGTACGCATCATTCCAAAAATGTGAGATGTAGAGCGACTTGTAAGAGTACCTGTTCCTCTTCTTTTGCTTCTGCCTCGCCTTGGCGATGATGAAAGCCAGAATCAGCAGCCCTAAGATGACGGCCAGCACGCTCAGGGTCAGCGGTAAACTTAATGCCCCATTGACGGTGCCCTCACAGGATACACCCTTGTAGCCAAGCTCACACTCGCACACCAAGTCTGCTCCGCCGCCAGGAGGAATAACACACTCGCCGTGTCCATTGCACCTAGTTTCTCCACAGGTGGGCAGACTGAAGTCGACGCCCCTTGGTTGAGGAGGAGGGAAAGGGGTGGACATGTCGGAGGAGGCCGTGGAAGAAAGGTAGGAAGGGGGAAAAGTCTGGACTATTAAGGGAGTGATGATACCTGGAAGGAGGAAAGGAGAGAGAGCATGCATGAATGAAGAATGAAAAAGCCACACCCTAAAACCCAACAGAGAAGACACAGAGCCTTTTACTGTGTGAAAACTCAAACAGATGTTTTAAAACCTTTCCTGAAATATCTGACTAGGTTAAGATTTAGTTTCATGCAGTTCTATTACAAACTATACATCTGTGCTCACAAAGCAAACATACACACAGTGTCATGACTACTACGAGCTTACTGCCATACAGTTTGTAACTTGCAGTGATTGGATTGTATTTTGACATGTGATGCCTGAGCTACTTTAAGGTTGCTGAAAGAATGCTTGAGTTGCACTTTCTGTACAGCACATAACACAGTCATGTGATAATAAATTAATGTTGAAGGACACAGTGTGAATTAAATGACACTAAATCAGTGAACAAAGCAAAAACTACTGAACATGCCTGTCAATATTCGGTAACGAAACGGTGGTGCATAAATAAAAATGAAGGAGGATAATGTTCAGATATCTTTTCTTGTTTAAGACAAAGAACAAATACATGACAAAAATGTGTCGTCATAAATCAGCTATTGATCACATCAGTTTAGATGCTGAACTGCCGAGCATGGTGTTGCATCACAGTCTTCTAGAAAAACAAAGTGGTGTGTTCATATTTACAGCTACAATTTAAAAGACAAGACTGACCATTATCTGAAGCTCTGAAGCATGGTTATTTAACTGACAAAGAAATCAGAAGTGGTGTTTAAGTTGTCTTCCTCAAAAACATCTCGTCATTCAGGTTTCTGTGAGGTTGTGTTTAACTCTGGCTTCAGGGCAGCATTTCGGCACAGCGAAATACAAGAAAAGACACTTTTAAAACACGTTTAATGAAATATATCTACTCACCAATATCAAGAGTACGGACCTCGCGTGTTAAAACGCAGGCTGTGGAGTTCAGTTCTTGATGGACTTGTCTGTGTGATGTGTTAGTTCCCTCACTAAAATGTTCCTCGTTCAGTGAGGGGAATCCACAACAAAAGAGAGGAGGGAAGAGGAAGAAAGCTGAGACCTGTGAATACCTGCCTGCTTCTTTTTCCCAACAAACACACACGAACACAATCCCCTACTCCTCCCTCTGCCGCCTTTTAGGAGTTGAGTAATGAACCCTGTCTTGGTCACAACATGCAGTCCCTGTCTATCACTGATGAAACAGCTCTACATGCAAACCAATTGTATGCTTCATGTAAATGGATGACTTACACTGACTCATAGAACGTAATCATCTGCCATCTGTGGGAAAATTTAACTTGATTTGAGGGGCACCTTAAAGACGTGTCACTTTATAATAAACACTCATGATACTGGAAAACAGAAATGTGATCAACCTAAAGAAATGTTCTAAATGTGGACTGATTTTATTGTCAGTAATACTTCCCTTTTCCTGAGAATTACTACAACCAAAAACACACATTCATACACACACCCTTAGGACTATTAAACTCAAACCCCATTGGTGTGTTTGCCAGACAGACGGGGGATGAAATGAGGAAAAGACAAGTAAGAACACGACTAAGACAGCAAGGCCTGACGTGTCTGTGAAACATACGGCCCCTTCTGTGTTAATCAGAAAGCAAACATTCAGGATTTCTAAAGGATCCTGTGGGGAGTAGACTGCACATGCTTTCAGGTAGAAATGTATTCAAAGTAGAGCTTGCCTTAAATGTAAAGCTGCTGACAAACCTTTAGAAAACCTGAAAAACAAACAAACAAAAAAAAACATCGAGCTCTGAAATACAAGCCCCAAGGACCAAGAAGAAGAGGTCATCTAAAAAAGAGCTGGTGAAGAGGTGTCTATGCAGAAAAGTGGGCTTTAAATGGGGAGAAGAGTTGACAAAGGTTTGAGGCAGTCATTATTTTATCAATGGCTTAAGGGCATGGTTCTAGCTCAATGTCAAGCTGTTGCTCAGTCCACCACTTTATTCCAGATTTAAAGCTAACAAAGTTGACACTGGAGAAACCTGCACGCTGTACCTAACCATTATCCCTTCAGGGGGGAAAAAAGTGGTCAGAGCAACCCCCTTTCCAAAAAAAACAAAAAACAGATCTGCACACTGTCACACTTACAATGCAGGACGCGTTCAGGGAAATACTGTGGGGCAAGGTAATGCATTATAAGATTAGTTTCCCAATGTATCCAACACCGCTCTCTGCCATTCATTGTCAACAAAGCATGCACGCATGAGCTTGTAGAAATCCCAACAAGCCAAACATGAGTACAGGAAGATACATTCACAGACGGTCACAGGCAGGTAGACGGTTAATATAAAGTCAATTTATGTGTAATGTAAAAATATGAGCAAGAACAAAGATTCCATCGACTTCAGCTGCACGTTGTGCACTTAAATACAATATGAGCAGACTCAACTTATTATACGACACCCATTAAGCATATTGGACCCTTTTAAATGAACTTACTTTTTCTCTACACAATTTTTCTTCTTGGGAAAGTGGATGCCCACATTTTGAAATTCTAGAAGATTCATGTGGGTGTTATGCTACGAGCTACTGCAGTTTTGTGAAAGTAGCCTCCCGCAGAGATGAGTAGCAGGCTTCAATGGTTGCACAAACCCAATTCTTAAATCTCAACTTGAATTAGCTGACATTAGCTGTTCTCCAATCAATGGATCACTTTTTTGTTGTTGTTGCATTCAGTCACATAACCTCAACTTTAGCTAAATAATAAAGTGAATTTTACTAATAGGAATGGCTTATAATCTTAACTCAGTCCATGGCCTTGTTGACAAGCTAATGTGTTGTAAATTAGCGCAGACTTGAACAGGCCTTGAAATAACTAAAATGTTTTGGAGAAAAACAAAGTTGTTTTTGTCTGTTATTTAGACAAGTCTATATAGAATTGTGAGGGCAAAAAAGGAATTTGAGGCGATAACTGAATAACATTTGAAATCAGAAAGCTTTCTGTTTCTAGTGCACTGTTGTATTAAAGGGTCAAATAGACTAATCAGTTTTAAAAATGACTTCAACTTTACCGAGCCTACAACAAATATTTGAATATTTTGACGTTTTTTTTGTCCTTTCCAAAGTGATTGGGCTTTTGGACACGCTAATGAGATCCGATATGAAGAAAAAGCTCAGAAAAACTGCAGCTGAGAATGATTTTTGCAGAGCTGGGAGTGGACCCGCTGCAGGAGGGATTATCTACATGTAATCTATCTGGGAACGCCTCAGGATCCTCCACGAGAGGATGGGTGAGCACTTTTTGTTAGTTGTGCTTTTGTGAATGATAAAAAGGATTGGAAACTCATATAATACAAACTATTTTTAAAGATTGAAATACATTCAATATCAAATTTAGTTTACCTTTGGTCAGTAACAAAAAGTTTGGGGTTTTTTTGCATTGGAAATCTTACCCTCTATTATATTGTCATGAACATATCGCTTGAGTTAACCAACAGGCCACTCCCAGTAGACAGACTAATTCAAAGAAATTAAACTGCATTTTAAGACGCCATGTTTCTCAGGATCGAGACAGTGGTAGGAGGAGCACACATGACTAACATTAAAATGTATAGATAAAGAATAGCTTCAAGTACACATCTGACTTAATGAATGAAAGCTTCATCTGTACCTCCGTGTTTGCTGTTGAGGATTAACACCTCATAAATGTAGTTTAAAACTGTTTAGCTGCACATTTCAAACTGAAGAGGACAGACGTGCTCTTGGACAGAAGCTAAAGTTGATGATTAAGAAGCATGAGGAAATCCGGGATCCAGTACAAGACAGGCTGTGATGTTATCGGGAACCACCATTGTAACATCCTTCTAGAATACAAGCTATAAAAGCCTTGACAAGTTTTTAAAAAAAAACTGCCAGTGAAGTGTAGAAAGTTCTACATGAGCTTGCATCACCTTCACTTGATAATTACATCAAACAAAAAGAGTACATTATGGCACATCTACCCCTTCTCAGGCAAGAATTGCTTAATCTTTGTCGTTTTCAAAGGTCTAATGAAGATGTGGCTTAAATAAAGCTGATCTGTAAAAACAAACATTTACGCATCTAACCCTAGTGCAATGCTGTGTACATTAACACAATAGTACAGTAATATGCAATATGTGCAATTACACCCACACTGTAAAGATACAGGCTCATGGGCAAATGTGCCAGTCAGTCCCTCAAAATCATGTGCATTCCTCCAACACTGTGCGACCCATAGCAGGCACATGAAGCACTTCAACTCTGATAGTCACTTCATCCTTGTTTTGAACATTGTCACTATTTATGCTTGTATACATGTGCCTCTGTGAACGAGTCTACAGATTGTGATTTGGTTAAAAATGTCTTTGTGGTTTTATGTACATTTATATACACAAGACACAACATGGCTTGTTTGTGTTAATGTCCTTGTAAATAAAACCATTGTTTATGTCATAAGCAATGCATTTGTTAGGACTGATGAGATTAGAAAACCGCTACAGATTGACATTGGAAACTAAGAGACATAATTTCTAGTAGCACAAACAACTGATTTTGGTAATCAGGTTGCTCATTAATAGTTGTGTTTTTTTTTTTTTTAGGTAAAACGAGAAGTTGATGTAAACTTACAAGCACAAGATAAACCATCTGCCTCCATGTTCATAGCTATTTTTAAAAAAACATGTCTTCAGAGAAAACAGACATTAGCAGACAGCGCAGTTATATAAACACTTAAATTGTCTCCACATCTGCATTAGTAAGAAATACAGAACATTTCAAGAAGAGACTAAAGCTGGTGCTGGAAGAACAAAGAAAAAAAACCAGATCCAAACAATGAGCGACAAGTGAAGACAGAAGAGCAGACTAAAAGATTAGTAAATGTGACAAATCGGTCTGCTTTTAAACCAGTGTGAAGACAGAGAGAGACCAAAGCAGCAAATCCTTACTTACATTCAAGTGAAACATTTCCCTCGATAACATTTAGGACTTCAAAAAAGAGCCACGTTTTTTAGCTCATGATTTGCATAGACGTGAGCAGATTTTTGAGCCAGGATCACATTTCACATTCATGCAATGCAAACTGACACAGATGTAGTCCAAACAGTGCATGTGGGAAACTACACAATACAATTGTAACCTCTTCTTACAGGAAGTTGGGATATCAAAGATGCTTTATCCACCCAGTGTAATGAAATAGTATGTATGACTTGTGGGAATCTTTTAAAGCCATTGTCCTGAGAGATGAAAACACACTCCTCATTTTGGTTGAGTTATTACTTTTATTAGACATGATCTTCATTTGCACCAGAAAACATCTATTTGAGCTGCAGGGTTTTTAAGGCCATAGGAGGGTTCTTCACATCAACCGAGGAGTCCAGCTCCTGAGGGTAAAAAACAATTTCACACAGATACATCTGAAACCACGTCAGCTAATGAAAATGTACTTTGGAAATTAATTGAATTAAGACGTAGACATCTCTTGATAAACATGGTGTGTTTGATTAATGTCAATAATAAACAATGTAATTATCCTTTCTCTGGCAGAACAGCAAACAAGGTTTTTCAGACGTTTCAGGTGAATCTGATGAGCCATTTTATCAACAAGTTTTAAGTGACGTTGGAAAGGAACGGTTGTTGGATATTTTGATAAATGACACTTTTCTTTGTATGTGATGTGGTGTGTGATTTTACCTCAGAGTCTGAATCATAATAATGTTCACAAGGCAGGCCCATGTTGGCCATCAGAGTTTCTTTCTCTGTGGATCTGCTCCGAAGAGTCGTCCAGCCTCTCCTGTTCAAATCACATCACAAATCCGTCACGTTACTTACAAAGAACAGAAACGTTTCTCATCGCTGTCGACGTCCGAGAAACTATTAGGAGTTCACATCTCCTTCAACAAAACATCTGTTTGTTTAAACAATCTGGTGAGATGCACTACTAGTCAAGTGGGCAAGTGGAGGTGTATCAAAGCGTGCAAAACAAACAAAAACAACCTTGTTGAGCTTTTTACCTTTTGGCATAAATAAACGCAGCAGCCGTCAGTGCAGAGACGAGGCAGAGGACACCCAGAACTATACCCACTTTGCTTCCTCCAGTCACCGTCTCCTCACAAAACTCTCCCTTGTAACCAGCCACACAAACGCAGCGAGTCTCTTTGCCTTCGATAACGCAGCTGCCATGACTGTTGCAGCGTGTGACATCACAGGATGACGGGTCTGTTTGAACCGAAAGCACAGAGTTGTCTTTGGCATTTGGACGAGGCAACGACTTCTGAGGGACGCCATCACTGGTTTTACTCCTGAAAGAGGCGGAGTTTGTGTTGGGACCTGATGAGAGAAAAAAAAAAAAGAAAAAAAGAAAAGAAAAATAAATTAATAATTATGCAACACGTTACAATTTCACATTTGTTGTTGTCCCAAACTGTAATCGTCATGAATGCAAGGCAACCAGTAGAGAGTTGACTTGTCCAAACAAGACAAGTATGTGTCATCAGTGTCCTTAAGAGGGGCTGTACGCTGGATTCTTTAGGTTTGTAAAGACTCATGCTCTACGTAAGTCAAAGTTCCTGCCTGTTAAACGGATGTCATTCTTACTTTCTGATATTTCATATGAATCCTAAAAGCAATGAGGTTGTCAACAAGAAAATAAAACATTTTACATTTCTTGTTGCTGTAGAGCTTCTTCCCCTTTGACCATAACTCTTACACTTGGTGTTCTCTCCAACCTCTGTACCTACCTAACCACGTTTGCAAAATAACAGGTCACATAATGTCAGGTATTTCTAAAGCTCAGATTTTTAAAATACCCATCAAGATGCTACGATTTACAGAAAAAAATAAAATAAATAAAAATCATGGCTCAATGATTGTTTGACAGGATATTTGCTTGAATTCAAAAAGATGGTTCAAAACATTTAAGATCAAAAGCGGTCAAAGTGCAGTTTTCACTGCAGAGGGCTGGTGTGATACCTAATCTAGTGTTGCTGCTGATTCCATGTTGCAGCGTTTGTTAGTTTAACCAGTGTCCACTCACAGTCCTGTTCGTCGGACTCATCCGAGCAGTCCACGTGTCCGTCACAGAACTTGCTGCTGCTGATGCACAGACTGCCATCGAGGCAGGACTGCTGCCTGGCAGGGCAGTCTGGGAGTGAGGCGCAGGAAGAAGCACTGACAGCGGAGAAGCCCCGCCCACACTGACATGTCCGACCTCCGGGATAGGCCAGACACAGGTGATCACATCCGCCGTTGTCATTGGAGCAGCGGTTGGTGCCTGGAGATCAAACAGGAAATGTAAATTATACTACTAACAGAGTAAGCATTAACAGAAGTTGCAGGAGTATGACATGTTTTGTGTCATATCATGCTGCTGGTAGTTGAGCTCAGACCTCCATGTAAATCAAAGGATACAGCCTTTATACAAATATCAGATCATGGTGGATTTGTTGTGACATGATTTGCTCTGACACGGGACCTCTACTTACCAGACTTAGAAAATAAGAGCGCTCGTGTCCGGGGGAAGGTGATACAGACGTGTGTTCACCGCCTGGCTTCCGTTTGCATTCTCATTAAACTCCCATTCATAGTCATTTCTGTAACTCATCTGGCTGTGTTTGCAGTATTATCACAGCAGATCAGTTTTACTTCATCTTTTAATATTTGCAGGGCGACTTGCACATTTGCTCTTTTCCATTCCACATAAGTTTAAACTATAAACAAGTTTTTCCGAGACATTTTACATCTGAGCAGAGAGAAACAGTTACTATTCCTGCAGCACTTAAAGTATGACACAGATTCACAGTACGTGTATGCTAAGTGATAGAGAATAGTTTTGAATTTTATTCTAGCTAAATATATTTGCAGAATTTTATTACTGACTTCAAAAGTGTTTATTTAACGTCACATTATTTTATTTTCAGTTGTTATCAAAGTTCTTCAGACATCTTTAGAAATGCAAATTTCATTGCTTTCTTGCGCAATGACAATAAAGTCTTCTATTCTAAATGGGTTAATATATATATATTGTGCCTTCTCTGGTATTTCTGTGTTTACTTGGTAAAAGGAATGTTATCCAAGTGTGTTGTGTAATTCCGTTTCCTCTTTCCCACTGGATCACACACACTGAGGTTGTCCTGTTGAGTCTCAGCACTCATGTCTCTGCAGGCCTGACATCACCCTGCCATCTATTCAACTCAAACTGAGTCTGAGTGGGTCCCTTTCATTACTCCCATAGGTGTCTGTTAACAGTTTTTTTTCCTGCGTCGACAATGAGAACAAAGTTTGGGTTAAAATAAGTGTGCAGATGGAGTCATTCCTGTCAGGTAGGAAACTGGTTTGGTTTGTTTTACTAATGAAGCAGGCGGAGAGCCGCGATCCTTCCTGCTGGCGTAAGCGTTGCAAACTTGGGCATTACACATTGCATTATATATCAATATGTATGATGTCACTATTGACAAGCCACTTGCACAATTTCGTCCAACAGAATGTACCCAGGATGCATCTCATGGTTCATGGCTGCAGCTTAGCTGGATGTATTTTAATCTGCATTATCATCATTTGAAATAATGCAGGTAAAGCCGATTTAAAGCCTGTTTAGAGTTGTACCTAAAACCTGTCCCTGCTCTGGAATATTCTACACCCTCAGCTGCCATCTACAGGCCATGAGACAGTTAACCTCTTTGG
This sequence comes from Symphodus melops, assembly GCF_947650265.1. Classification (NCBI taxonomy): domain Eukaryota; kingdom Metazoa; phylum Chordata; class Actinopteri; order Labriformes; family Labridae; genus Symphodus; species Symphodus melops. The sequence goes on along the minus strand of NC_136706.1, from coordinate 13,566,581 downwards.
TTTCACTTCAGGGATTATTTATCCGTTTCTCATCTAAACACTCAAGTGTTTGTCACCTTCATATATTTTAACTTGAAACCTGCTTAAGGGCTCTAAATCGCAAGACTCAATGTTCCTCTGCAGTCATTTACCTAACATATGCCCCCCAGCTGCAAACTGTGGCCCAGATGCAAACAATGCAAACAGTGCTTTTTACTGGGCTTGCTTGCCATCTGCATTTCAGTCTTCTCTCTTTTTGTCAGACCTGTTCCAGTCATCACTTAGTTTTCTGAATATGCTCCGTCATTCCCTTTTTAAAAAAAAAACAGTAAATAGTTTTTTTTACCTAACTGACTGTTGTTATTGTAGGCTCTGACCTCCACAAGGCTGGTCTTTGTCTCGAACCATAATTGGTTAGGCTGGAGACCATCGCTGAACCACAGTTTGGTGACATCTACAGTGAAAAAAAAAAAAAGGAGTTTCAATTATCAGTGTAAAAGTCAGTAACAACGAGGAACCTACTTTGTAGAGTGAATCAGAAGCTACAGGCAGATGTACAGCTTTTAGTGAAAATTGTAATGAAGTAGTGAGCAAACGTAGCAGTCATGCACATCCAGTAAGGTGCCTGTCTCAAAAGTCAGCATTCAAAGAATACAGGAAGGAGACCGCACACTTCAATTCAAACATTTTAACAGCCAGTATTTAACCCCTCCCTCGGGATCACATGAAGTAGTGAGCAGAATAATTTATGGTTACATTTGTCTCTGGCGCCATCTGCTGCCTGAAAGGTATAAAGAAAAGGATTCCAACACTGCTAGAAAAAAAAATCTAATACAGACATTTGGACTGAGACAGTAAACATGATAACCCTACATTTTCCCCTGAAGACATCATGGCTGTCTGAGTCCACAGACCTGAGTATTACTGAAAACGTTCTTACCTTTGTCCAGGCTGACCCAGAGGAGGATGTTGTCTATGTATGTGAAGGACATGATCAGACCTGGCCCTGTTTTGTGCTGTTTATATCCTAATCCATCCACTCCAATAGAGCTGATTACACCTTCACCTGGAGGAAAAAAAATAAGAAAAAGTCAAACAGGTTCACAAAGGCAGGCAGAAGTCATGAAGAATTGGAACTCATTACCAGTGTCAGCCCAGTAGATCCTAGTTCCTTGATTTGCAAAGACCAGAGCGGTGGGGATGCTGGACTTCCTCCACAGCACTGCTTTGCTGCGACCGTTCATCCAGGCACAGTTCACCTCCGTCTTGCTCGTTTCGACTTCCACCACTATTGCTGTGTAGCAAAGTCGCCCCGTGGGGGGATGCACTGCAATGGATGTAGTACCCTAAAAAGTCAGAAACAAGACCTGGGCTTAAAAAGTGAGTAGAACAAAGAAAACATGAAAGACTGTGGAGTCAGATTTGCACGTTTCGTGTGAAAGGAGATGATCGATGAGCAGAAAAGAACACGTTTGAGCTGTGAAGACGATCAAAATGTACCTTGAGTGATCCCTGCAGCAGTGACGCGCTGTAGCCCTTATGGCGAGAGGTCACGTGGAGGCTGGGCCTCTCGGTGCTGCTCCAGTAGAGATTTGAGGTCACCCAGTCAACTGCCATAGCTGTGACTAAATCATCCTTCAGAGCCAAAACAAAGAAAAAAAAAAAAAGTTTTGTTTCTCGGATTTTACCCGTGAGTGACATCTCTTACTGGAGAGCTGCAGACTTTCAAGACTTTCCCTAAAGAAATAGAAACAAACTGAAAACGGTTCATTTACACCCACCTTAAGCGTCAGGATTTTTCCGGAGGGAGTCAGTTGGTTTCTCGACCTGGAGCTGCTCAGTTCGAGTACATCTACAGATCCCTGTTCTGCCACGTAGAGAGAGAGATCCTGGAGGGAGACATCGAGTCCGGAGGCCTCACTTATCCCCGGCAAGGATAAATCTCTGCCATTCGGCATTTTCTTCAAAGCAACACCATCACGGCGAATGGAGCGCAAGTGAATCTGTAAAAGGAGTAAGAGGGTGAGAGATAACAAGCAGGCTTTATTAAAAGCTTGAAGGAGGAGCTTCGTCTCAGAGGTAGTTTCCAGGAATCAAGAATACAGGGCCCTCTTGTCGAGAAATGTACCTGATAGACAGTGGCGCGAGACAAAAGCATGATAAAGGTCGACTCCACAGGCGGAGAGCAGGTTCTCTTGTCTTGAGAAAGGAGCAGCCCTTTAGGGCATCGACAGACTGCTGCAGGTTGTGTCCAGGCTGCAGCTGCTTGGTATCCTGTTGTCACAGGCGGGGCCAAGAGGCAGAGGTGGGAGCATTTCAGTTGGCCACATGGGTTACTTATTGCTGGCTGGGATAGAGCGTGCATCACCTGAGGAGACATGTGCATGTATAGGGGCTCAAAGCAGCAGGCTTTCTGCAGTTATTTAGCTGCAGCTGTATAAGAGACGAAACCAGGATTCAAAAATAAATCTTGTTAATGTACCCATATGAAATACTGATATTAAAAAGGTTTTGGACGCTGAAGAGTTCAGAAACTCATGGTGACATCTAACAGTATATGAAGTGCAAAAGCAGCAGAAACTCACCTTCAGTCCAAACGGCTGTCCGGGCCTTTTCAGGAGAACCTTTTGATCTTTGCCCGTGTTCTTGTCAGCTGAGCGGATCGTCCTTCTCTTCGTGTCCGACCAGAAAACTTTATCATTGAAGACCGCCACAGAGAACGGGCTTGGTGTTTCCACTAACTGGAGAATCTGGTGGGAGAAAGGTTCATCCATCAGCGCTCACGTATTTACTGTAATAGTCCGTCTCACAAAGTTTGCGAAAACAGAGACGGTCATTCGACATGAGCTGGTGCCTAACCTTCATGTTGTCTCCATCCAGAGAGGCTGAGCCGATGCAGCGCAGCTTCTCGTCAGCCCAGTACACCCGGTTGTCCAGGAGGTCGAAGGCCAGACCGACTGGCCAGCTCAGGCCTCGACTCACCACCACCTTCCTTTTCGAACCGTCCATCCCCGAACGCTCAATGTGAGGGGTGCTGCCGATCTCCGACCAAAGCATCAACCTGTGAATGGTAATGGTGCCTTTACATGAAAAAGGCGGGGTTAAAATTTAGGGGAGTAAAAATGGCCGTTGTTCTTCACCTTACCCTTTGTGTGGAAGCAGGACTAATGAGCTCGGCTGCTCCAGATCAACACCCAGGACAACAGCGTAGTCCTGAGATCTCACGGTGGCGTCGCTAAGCTTCACTGCCAGAATCTGGCCCACAAGTCCGTCGACCCAGTAAAGATTATTTCCAACCCAGTCCACCGCGATGAAATCAGACTTCACTCCTGTAAGAAAAAAAAAAATCCTTTATGAAAACTAAAAAAAACATTAAGAGTTTGAACTCACCACATTTTTGTTATCTAGTTTAAATAAGGCAGATTCAATGCATTTGCTCATCACTTTCAGAACTGTATCAATTCAGCATCCAGTTGAAAAGCTCCTGTGGATGAGTTGGGACTCGTACCTTTAATCAGCGTTCCTTTCTTGTTGGGGTCTGTCATGTCAGCCCAGCGGATGCTCTGGTAGTCTGGACTCAGCCAGTAAACTCTTTGTTGAGCCCAGTGATAGTCCAGTGAGAAGACCGGCTGACTAGCAGAGGACAGCAGACGTAAGGTGCTACTGTGGACTCCTTGCAGTAACAGCTCTGACTGCACTGAGGCCAGAAGTAACGGCTCATCTGGTGATGAAAACAGAAGTCAGTTGGTTTTCTGGGTTTTCTCAAATAGGAGGATATGTTATGAAATTGAGAAGAAAAAAACAAAAAAAAACCCTGCAGAAATAGTTTTGTTAAAATTTTAAAAAAAAAAGCTCTTTGTACCTTTGGTCTTGCAGCTTTTATTGTCAGGCTCTAAATAGAATCCAGGGTGGCAACTGCAGATGTAGGACCCATGGGTGTTAAAGCAGGTGTGTTTGCACATGTATGGCATTAGATTGCATTCATTAATGTCCACACAGGACACATCGCGGACATGTGCAGCGAAACCTGCAGTACAGTAACACCTCTGCGGGAAAAAAAAGAAGAAGAAAGAAGAAGGCATTTTCAAGCTGGGCAGGAAGGATTTAGTCACACTTCTTCATAAAGTCGGAACAGTTTAATCAACAGATTCTCACTCTGAACTAACAGCCTCGGGCAGATAAAGCACCCATCCACGTTTGTGTACTGACCGGTCCATTTGGAGTGCTGATACAGTGATGGTCACAGCGAGGGGCAGATGAGCTGGAGCAGTTGCGTTGGACACATCCTGGGCCCTCATCTGATCTGTCAGCACAGTTTGTGTGGGTGTTGCACACAAGACGCGGGTCCAAACACTCACCACTGCCACACTGGTAAAGGTGAGGGGGGCATTTTCTCTCACTGCCTGCAGGAGCAAAAGGAACAAATTCACTTAACACCATCTGCAATCATTAGAATGTATTTTAATGCATTCTCTTTACACCCAATAAGTAAAAAAACAAACATGGACATTTCATACATCATAAAACCATTAAGATCTCTCATGAAACATGTCCTCAGTAAATAAAAGGATTGATTCATGATCAGGAAAAACAGTGCTTACATAACCCAATGCCATACCTTTAGTTTACTTTAATTGTATGTTTACACTTTCATATAGCAAATATTAGAAATTGATTTTTTTTTTCTTAAATGGGGAACGCACGTTAAATTAGAATTAGACTGGAAGTTAGGGAAAATTTTGAACTGCAGTCATTTTGAAAACAATCTTCCGTTATATAGCTGGTTGTTTTCAAATAGGCCAAGAATAAACCAGATCGTATGAAAACAAAAATGCTCACATTTGTCCTCATCCACGCCGTTATGACAGTCCACTTTCCCATCACACCTCCAGGACACAGGGATGCACTGACTGCCGTCGCCACACTGCCACTGGTATTCCCTGCACTTGGCTGGAGCTGACGCGCAGTTCTGGACACAAACGAGTCAAATTTGTAAGCACTGCCTCGAAACGAGTAGATGTTTCGACTTTATCCTCTTTGAATGGGAAAGCTCTAGTGTGCAATATAGGAAAAAAAAAATACAACTGCTCAAGAACAATGGAGCTCATGAATTGCTGAACCTTCTCATCAGATCCGTCTTTGCAGTCATTCTCGCCGTCACAGAGCCATTCTTTCTGCAGGCACTCGTGGCTGTTCGGACATCGCAGCTGAGCTGGGCAGCGTGGGGGTCTGGTGCAATCGACCTCATCAGAGCGATCGCCGCAGTCGGCATAACCGTCGCATTTCAACGCCTCAGACACACACTGGCCGCTAGCACAGCGAAACTGGTTCAACGCACAGGCCACCAAAGCTGGAAAGAAGAAAAAATGTTATGTTCTACATGCATCTTCTTGTATATTCTGTACAATTTAATGTTGGAAATCGACCTACCACACTTTTCCTCATCGGAGCCATCAGCGCAGTCCCGCTCTCCATCACACAGGAAGGTCGCCGGTACGCAGCGGGAGTTGTTATCACAGCGGTGATGGCAGCCCTCGATCAGACTTGAACAGTCCATTTCATCAGAAAGGTCCTGACAGTCATTGTGTCCATCGCACACCTTATCACGGGGGATGCATCTATTCCCGTGAGCACAGTCAAACTCATCTGGGGGATGACAAAAGAGACTCTTTAAAAGATTAACCACTATATACACGTGGGTACGCCTCAATTTCCCCGTTTTTGTAAAACTACGTCAAACCCCAAAAATCCTAATATTTTGACAAAAAAAAAAACAAAAAAAACTGCCGCATCATCTCGAGAAGGAAAAAAAAAAAAAAAAAAAAAAAAAAAAAAAGCTAAAATCCAATAGAATCTTCAATTAGTTGCAGAGGGATAGTTTTAAGCGTAACATACACAGAATAACATAAAAACTAACAATTACATTCTGCAAGTGTTTTTCTTGATAAGGATATGTTTTTGATTAAAACCAATACAAAAGGTGATTACAACTCGGCTGGTCAAGCGAAAATACACTGCTCAAAAAAAAAATAAAGGGAGCAATTAAACGCAATGTAATTCCAAGTCAATCACACTTCTGTGAAATCAAACTGGTCACTTAGGAAAGCAACACTGAATGACAATCAATTTTACACGCCGTTGTGCAAAACTCGACCTCCATTGGTTAATAAATCATTAAGTAATTTTGTTGTCAGCACATTCAACTATGTAAAGAAAGTATTTAATAAGGAGTACTTCACTCGTTCAGATCGAGGATGTGTTATTTTAGCGTTCCCTTTATTTTTTTGAGCAGTGTATTTCCATCGTTCTGGAGTTGATCAAATACTTGAACTTTGGTAAATGGGCCAAAAGGATAACCTATTTCCCCTGTGTACTATACCTGGTTAACACTGGGCCATATAAGAGCAGATCCTCCTTCAACAGTTATCCAGAAATCTTCAGCGGGAGTGTGCGCAGCTGACTTACAAGAGTCAGCTGTTGCAATGCTTTATAAGCTCCCTTCATAGTCTATGGCACAATACAAACCTGCTTTACACTGAGCTGCACATCCCTCTTCATCTGACCCATCCTTGCAGTCCTGCTCTCCATCACACACGTGGCTGTACAGAACACACTCCAGGCCATCTCCACAGGGCTTCCATCCTTTGCGGCACCTCAGTGGCGCTGGTCGGGCACCGAGCACACTGGAGGCTTGGCAGAGAGTAAATGATGCTTCAACAGGTTATATGGACACCAAGTCTAGATGTCGAAATTAAAACGGGTAAATCTGCGAATGTTTTCATGGAATTTACAACTGACTCATGACAAATCATGCAACTAGATGGTCTCCAGTTGGTTAGGGTGATAGAGGCTTGTCATGGTGGTATTGGGTGTTTTCTAGACTGTAGGTGTTTACATTGCTTTTATAAACGGATACAATGTTCACGTAAGTTTAACCTCTCACACATGACTTTTCTATTTTATATGATTGGTCGACATACAGACATCTGCAGGATCAGCCGATCGACACCACCTCTCATCTGAACCGTCGGGGCAGTGGGAACGGCCGTCACATACTTCTCTCCTCGGGACACACGCTCTCCTGTCGCTGCACAGGAAATCATCTGGGGTGGGGTGGGGGGGGAGAGATGTCGATATAAAAAAAAGGGACACGGCGGAGTAAAAATAGCTCATCTTTAACATGAACGTGCGTCTGTGCCATTATTTTACCAGACAACGTAGCTCATGCTTACCAGGGTTTTTACACTGCAGTATGCAGTTATTCTCATCAAACCCATCAGGACAGTCTTTTCTTCCATCACACAGCTGGTTTTGAGTAATACACAGAGATGAACCTGGGCAGATTACTGACGGTCTGATGCAAGGAGGTGTAGACTTAACAGAAGGATCTGTTCCTGAAGGCGTGACAGGGTACGGAAAAGGTGCATTTAAGATTCATTAACTGGTTTCAACAGGTCTCCATCGTTATTGCTAAACTTAAACTGCTGTATTAGTCATGTAAATCATTTTTATCTCTTGGAAGTATTATACTATCAGTATTTACTTGTCAGGGTTGTACTGTCTGGTGGTGTCGAGGACGCATCGCAGCCGACTTCATCTGTACCATCCAGACAGTCTCTTTCTCCATCGCACAGGAATTTCTTGGGGATGCAGCGCTGGCCGTCTCCGCAGTGATACTCGCAGCTCTTGCTTTGTCCTTGGCACTTCAGTTCGTCACTTTGGTCCCGACACTGGGACTTCCCGTCGCACACCTGAGCCAGAGGGATGCAGGTCTTTCCATGGAAGCACTGGAACTCACCTGCGAATGAACAAGGGGCAAAAAGGTTAAAAGTATTTGAACGCCCAATCACAGCAGCTTCTATTCTTACCCATCTACGGCGTGCTTTTCTATTTCTGTGTACTTTAATGTTCCCCGTCTTAGTGTTTGACGATCAACTTGATAAGATCACTTTTTGCACGTGCGCAAAAACAAATGAATCTCTGCATAATGATAAGGGTATCATTCATTTCACAGTCAGAAATAAATTAACAACTTGCTCACATTTTTTACAAGTTTAAAGTAAAAAACACCTTGCTTGCATGTTCCTGGGCATCCTTGTTCATCAGACCCATCCATACAGTCTTTCTCTCCGTCACAAACATGGCTGTATAAAACGCACTCTTTGCCATCATTACATGGCTTCGCACCCATGCGGCACCTCAAGCCACTTGATGGCGGTGCGGGAGTAGCCGCACCGGGACAGTTGAGCTCGTCTGAGCCGTCGCTGCAATGAGCGCGGCCGTCACAGACCAGCGTCTCTGATACGCAACTGCGACGGTCTCTGCAGAGAAAATCCGCTGAGGAGAATGGAATGTCATTCAGCATCATAGAAAAGAAACTACATATACATATATACACACACACAAAACAGATCTTATGAAATGTGGTTTGCAGTGTTGTGATGCCTTTCAGTCGCCCCATGATTTTACGACTTACAACCGTGTTGGCATTTTTTCAGGCACTTCTCATCAGATCCATCCGGGCAGTCTCTCTTTCCATCACAGAACTGTGCTGGCTTGATGCATATAGAAGACCCTGGACACAGAGCTGACGGGCTGGTGCAGGGTGGTTTAGTTAACGGTTGGTCTGGTAAAGATGCTTCAGTGAAGCTGAGATCAGTTGAGGCGACAGTGCCTGAAACATCTGAAATTAATTAAGTTAGGTTTAGAGTTCACTGCACATCTGTATGAGCACGTGACAAATAAAAATCTTGAATCTTGAAACATTTTGCTCAATTCCTACGACTGTGCGTTTCATTCAACTGATACTGGTGGGATAGCGTTTTCCATCGTAGAGAACCACATACGTACCGCAGCCTTCTTCATCTGATCCATCTCCACAGTCTCTCTCTCCGTCACACACGTGACTGAAGAGAACACATTCTGTGCCGTCGGTGCACAGTCTGGAGCCCATGCGACACTTTAGGGGGTTTGCCTTAACAGCAGTAGAAGGTACGCTCGCGCAGTCCAATTCATCGGAACCGTCGTGGCAATGAGCGCGACCATCGCAGACCAGTCTCCTCGAGACACAGCTCCGACGGTCTTTGCAGCGGAAGTCAGCTACGGAGAGAAAGAGAATGAATAACAACGCAGACTTGCTCTGTGTCCATCATGATCATGGAATAAGAATCGAGGTACATCATTTTTGCACCACTACATGAAAAAGAAACACTGACTGCTTACTTCTGTCAGGACATCGCTTCACACATTTCTCATCAAATCCATCAGGACAGTCTCTTCTTCCATCACAGAACTGTGTTGGCTTTAAACATACTGAGGAATGTGGACACAGAACTGATGGACTGGTGCAGGGTGGCCGAGTGGGATGCTCAGTAAAGGCCTGGACAGGTAAAGGTGCTTTTTTTGCAATTTTGGGCGACTCTGCCAAGTTAGGATTTTCTGCAAGAATCGTCGTGGCAGCATCTGGAAGACATAAAACCAAAAGTTGCTTGTGGGCAGTTGAAGTTTCCCATCCAACATCAACATATGCACGACAGCTAAACGTGCTCGTCGGCATATCACGTCACGTTTACCGTTAGCATGGCCATCTTGAAATGAATACTTACCGCATCCTAGCTCGTCGGATCCATCTCGACAGTCTATCTCTCCGTCACACACGTGGCTAAGAAGGACACACACTGTGCCGTCATTACATGGCTTGGAGCCTATGCGGCACTTCAAGCTCGTCGGCCGAGACACAGGAGGAGCCACACCGGGACAGTTGAGCTCGTCTGAGGCGTCATGACAATGAGAGCGGCCGTCGCAGACCAGGTTCTTTGAGACGCAGCTCCGGCGGTCTTTGCAGAGAAAATGACCTAGGGAGGATGGAATACGTTTCATTTCAATACTAACATAACAGGAAAGCAACACTATAACCTCCCACCTATTCAGTGTGGGTATAATCAGACAAATAAATCAGCTCACTCCTGTCGGCGCATCTCTTCACACATTTCTCATCAGATCCGTCTGGACAGTCTTTCTTTCCATCGCAGAACTGTGCTGGCTTGATGCATAAATACGACCCTGGACACAGAGCTGACGGGCTGGTGCACGGTGGCCGAGTGGGAGGCTCGGTAACGGGCTCCATGAGAGCAGGCGACTCACTTGTGGGGATCATTTCTGCAGGAACTGTAGTCGTCACATCTGCAAATATTAAGCCGGTTTATTGAAAATGTATAGTTTAACATTAAAACAGTAACATAGTCATGTTATCATGCAAATCACCCTGGGGAAAAAAAAAAAAAAGAAAAAAAATAGATACTTACCACATCCCCATTCGTCTGATCCATCCAGGCAGTCTCTCTCTCCGTCACACACGTGGCTGAAGATGACGCACTCTTTGCCATCATTACACGGCTTCGAGCCCATGCGGCACTTCAAACCTTTTGCTGGAGCTGCAGGAGGAGCCACACCGGGACAGTTGAGCTCGTCTGAGGCGTCATGACAATGAGAGCGGCCGTCGCAGACCAGGTTCTTTGAGACGCAGCTCCGACGGTCTTTGCAGAGAAAATGACCTAGGGAGGATGGAATATGTTTCATTTCAATACTAACATAACAGGAAAGCAACACTATAACCTCCCACCTATTCAGTGTGGGTATAATCAGACAAATAAATCAGCTCACTCCTGTCGGCGCATCTCTTCACACATTTCTCATCAGATCCATCTGGACAGTCTTTCTTTCCATCGCAGAACTGTGCTGGCTTGATGCATAAATACGACCCTGGACACAGAGCTGACGGGCTGATGCATGGTGGCCGAGTGGGAGGCTTGGTAACGGGCTCCATGAGAGCAGGCGACTCACTTGTGGGGATCATTTCTGCAGGAACTGTAGTCGTCACATCTGCAAATATTAAACCAGTTTATTGAAAATGTATATTTTAACGTCAATACGGTAAAACAGTCATGCAAATCACCATGGGGAAATAACAAAAAATAAAATAAAATAAAAAAATAAATGACTTGGATACTTGCCACATCCCCATTCGTCTGATCCATCCAGGCAGTCTCTCTCTCCGTCACACACGTGGCTGAAGATGACGCACTCTTTGCCATCATTACACGGCTTCGAGCCCATGCGGCACTTCAAACCTTTTGCTGGAGCTGCAGGAGGAGCCACACCGGGACAGTTGAGCTCGTCTGAGGCGTCATGACAATGAGAGCGGCCGTCGCAGACCAGCTTCCTTGAGACGCAGCTCCGACGGTCTTTGCAGAGAAAATCCGCTGAGGAGAATGGAAATTAATGTTACGGACAAGTCGGATATATTTGTTACGAGAACAAAAAAAACCAAAAAACATTGTGCCTACTTACACCTCAATTTGCATTTTTTCAGACACTTCTCATCCGATCCATCTGGGCAGTCTCTCTTTCCATCACAGAACTGTGCTGGCTTGATGCATATAGAAGACCCTGGACACAGAGCTGACGGGCTGGTGCAGGGTGGCTCAGTGACTTCACTTACGGGGAGAGTTTCTGAAGTAGGTTTAGGAGTATGTTCAGTGGACTCTGAAAAGTAACAGCTTCAATTTGAGAAATTTCAAAATATCTCAGCAATTAAAATACATGTGCAAGACATTTAAAACGATCCCTCCAATAATATATCTTCCAAATGAATCCATCGAAGATTTTGGATAAATTTAGGTATGAAACAATTTTTGTTGATCCTGGCCAACAGGGGCAACTTTCTTCAAAAATTTAAAATAAGTGTCCTCAGACACTCACCACATTCTTCTTCATCGGACCCATCCTGGCAGTCTCTTTCTCCATCACATATGTGACTGAAGAGAACGCACTGTGAGCCATCTCCACACAGTCTGGAGCCCATTCTGCACTTCAAGGGGTTTTTCCGAGCTGCAGGAATCGCTTGACTCTGACAGTTCATCTCATCTGAGCCATCATTGCAATGAGAGCGCCCGTCACATACTAGACTCTTTGAAATGCAGCTCCTTCTGTCTTTGCAGCGGAACTCATCTAGACAGACGGGGGGGGGGGGGGGGGACAAATCGAGTTCAGTTTCAGGACAATGTGAATTCATCTGTTGAGTCAACAGCATTAACTTTAAAGCTTACTCTTTGAGAGACATCTTTTCACACATTTCTGTTCATCCGAGCCATCAGGGCAGTCTCTTCGCCCGTCACAAAACTGGCCCGGAGAAATGCAAATATGAACTGAAGAACGGGGACAGAGCACAGAGGGGCTTCTGCAGGCTGGCACAGTCGGAGCGAGAGGTTTAGTGGTAACAGGCCTCTTGATTGTTGGGGTATTGGTCTGTTCTTTGACACCTAGAACATACAGTGGCCATCATATGGTAAAGCAAAAAAAATAAATAAAAAATAGGGTGCATAAATTGGTTTTATCAATCATTGCATAATCAGATGCATGGAAATGATAGATTAAAATGTCCCAAAATATATCTGAGATTGAAAATCTGACAAAACCCACCACATCCCGTTTCATCTGATCCATCCTGACAGTCCGTTTCCCCGTCACACACGTGGCTGTACAGAACACACTCTCTGCCGTCGTTACATGGCTTTGAGCCTCTGCGACATTTCAGGACGTTTGCCCGGGCTGCACGTGACACGACCGTCGCACAGTCAACTTCATCGGAGCCGTCGTGGCAATGGGAACGACCGTCGCAAACAAGACTCCTGAAGATACAACTCCTACGGTCCCTGCACTTGAAATCCTCTGAGAGACAAGAGTGGAGAGTAAGGTGGGGAGAAAAAAAAAGAAAAAAAAAAAAGACAAGAAGCGGGTAAACTGAAATGATTCTTTCAGTCGATGACAAATGATTACTGCTCACATGATTTAAGAGAATTTGTCATGATGGTTTATCTACCTTTGGATGGACATTCGATAACACAAAAGTCCTCATCATCTCCATCCGGGCAGTCCCTCTTTCCATCACACAGCTGGGTTTGTGCAAGGCAAATTGATGTACGTCGGCACAACACAGAGGGTCTGTTGCAGACTGGAGTAGTGGGCACTGGGAACAAACATTTCCATGAGCAAAACATGATCCACTTTACATGCAAAGCCCTTCAAACTAAACCTTACCCGTTTAAAAAAACCCTATACAAACATTTTGACCATACCCGTTCTAATTTCCTTCAGTGCAGAGATTACACCAAACACATGACCTCCCACAGTCACATCCTGGATGGGGGTCCCATCCTGCCAGTCCCAAAGAGTCATGACATCATCATGACGGGCCAACAGGAAGGGCTCGAAGGCAGCCACGATGGATCCTGAAATGTTCCACCTTCTACCTGCTTGGTGGCTTCTTTCTTCAAGCAAACTCACTGATCTTAAACCTGAGAAAGTGCGAGAGAAAACTCATGTAACACGTCTGTCGTCTTTAAAAGCATTTGTGTAATGTTCTTTATATTGTTAGAGGAAGTCTGACATTCCTTTAAACAGTTAGATTCAAAGGATTATGGCAGGCATAAGTAACAATGAGAAACTGATGAGTTTATGGACGGACTCAGAATTATTTGTTACCTCTCATTGCTGAAGGGTTACACCAAATGTAACCATTAGATTAATGCAGATCAAATTTTGAAAAGGAAAACTAAAGGCAGCTTGAAGGCTTTCTCTTGCATATGAGAGAGTGAGAGTGAGAGTGAGAGAGAGAGAGAGAGAGAGAGAGAGAGAGGAGAGAGGGAGAGAGAGAGAGAGATGCTATAAAAGTGGATCCAAGTCATCCATTTGGCAATCGTGCAAACTTGTTCACTGCCTGCGCTTCATCAGAATCCACTTTACGCTAAAGTCCATCCCATTTAGATTATGCTCACCTCAAGAATCAGCCAATAAAGAGGAACGTATTTGGGAGCAAATTAGCCAAACTGCAGGCTAATATTTGCCCACGCACTTGGAGTAATTCATACATGAGCCATAGGGTGATTATGTGCACTTGTATTTCTAAAACATTCCTCTGATTTGATACTTTGTAGCAACTGTAGAATGTTAGCACGCACAGTACAGTTGATTAGGCCTTTCCATTGGACTTCTGTCCTTGTGTCAGCATGCAACAACAGGGAGAGTATTAACTTATAGAAGTAAGCAAGTCCGACTCCTGTGTGCGACACACTGGTGGTACGTTCAACGGTAAAAACAGGGACAACTTCACAACTCTGTACTGCAGCTGTGGTTTACTTTTGGTTTTTATTTAAAATGGACACTCTCCCTCATGCTTATGTTGAGATCAGAACTCTGGCTTTCTTCGACATGACTCCGTTCAGCTTTAGAGTAAAACCCTGGCATGTGCAGATCACCAAATCATCACGTTTGAAGCTGATTAGCGAAGTAAGAATAAAAAAAAGTTCCAATAATGTTTTATAGGTATGTTAGACTAAATTTGACTTTGTACGTTTTAAAAGTCCAGTTGTAACTGAACTTACACAATAAAACAGACTTTTTTTATGTATTGGTGACTGATCTATGTTTGAGTGAGAAACACTGTAGAACTTGTGTACAGAAGTGTCAAACCTGCTCCATTTGAGTTCCAAAGCAAACTATTGGTCCAGAGGTCGAAGGCGATGTTCCCTCTGACTCCTGTGGCGACGAGGTGCAGCAGCTCTTTGGCTTTGCCTCCCATCATGCCCATGGTGAGGATGAGGTCATCCTCCAGCCACACGAGGTTGCCCCTCAACCAGTCCAGGTATAAGTCCCCAATGTCCTTCGTTGTCTGGTAGAGCTGCTTTGGGTATCGATGGTCCGCTGTGATGGTGCCAATTTGTTTTTGGTCACATGACACCCAATAAAGGCTCCCTGTCCTCTGGTCTACTTTTATCAGACAAACTAAAAAAAAAACAAAGCGCAAAAGAAGTGAGCTGCTTGAGCAAGGACAAAAACAACTATTTTAGTTACCTGAAAAGAGTTATCCATTTGTTTAGTCTTTTTTATTTCTGTCAGCTGACAATAAGGTGAATATTACTTCCTCAGTTCCAACAGCAACATTCATCATGTAGACCTTTAAAAGCCTTGGAAAATCGTCATTTACCTGGCAAAGGTGCTGAAACCACCTCAATCTTGAGCTCGACATGACTGATGCGTTTGATATGACCAGTATTATTCACCCAATACAGCCAATCTCTGTACCAGTCCACGTCGAAGGAAAGGATGCCGTCTTCAACGGCAAACAGCTCAGTGTTCGTGGACTCTGCGCCTCTGAACTCCAACATGTTGATGTTGGTGATGGTAGCATAAATAAACCTGGGATCTGTGGGACCAATCAAAGAGCAACACATTTTGGAACCAAAATGAATGAAATTCTTTATAGACCGTAAAGGATGAGGAGCAACAGAAGAAACTACAAGTTACAAGTTAGTGACAGTGGAAAATGATTAGAAAAAGACAATTTAGTTTTTTGTTCAACTTACATTCACATGTGCTGTCTAGTAGAAGTACTTTAGAGTTTGGACATGCACAGGTGTATCCAACAATGTTGCCTTTAGTGAGCTGGCAGAGCTGACATGGAGTCTTGGCACATGCTGATGAACCTGAAATGAAAGCAACACGTGTAAAATTAAAAAACTGTCAGAGTATTCAAATACATATTTGACACTTTAGTAAATTCAAAATATTAAAAGTATTTACTCAGTTCATCAAAAGCTTTGACAACATTTAGTGCTACATGCAACAAAGTACACAAGTATTGTAAAGTGGGTAATTAAATGTAATATCAAATACCAATGTCCACTGAAAACTAGATTCGGAGGGAGAAACAAAATCAATCTGCTGCTCCAATAAGTACCTTGGGGTTGCTGCAGCTCATGGTAAACCTCTAAAATTGGCAGCGCAGCTCTCCAAATAAATTGCTTTTGGTTCGGTTGGGCCTGAGGCACCCTCCACAGTCCTTTCTCATCCACCCAATAAAAGGAACTCTCAAAAACAGCCAGGCTGAGAGCAGGCCTCCTGTTGAAGAGTCCTGTGAAGGAGTAACGGCCGGTTCCGTCCGCCTTTACCGTCTCTATCGACTGATGAAAGAAACAGTTCAGGATGAGGATCAAAACAACCAAGAGTTCACTTTATTTATCCAGGCTGACAACCAACTTTAGTGTTTACAATACATTGTATTCTCCTCCTATCTTGCCAGCTGTGTGTTCAATGATTTCTTCATCTTACCTAAAGTGTTTTGATGAGGGTGTAAGAAAATACTACAATGGTCCGTACCAGAAAACATACCTGAACGCGTCAAAGTAGGAAAAGAAAAACTTGACAGTAATTCAAATTATTGTGGCTAAATTGAATTTAACTTCTATACTCGTGTGTGTTTGGTGTTCTCCATCAAATAGTACCGCCTGCGCTCATGTTCAGGGTCACCTTTTTGAAGTTGCTGATCCAGTACAGCCTCCTCGCAGCTACGTCAGCGGTGAGACTGTGGGCCGACTGAGCGGTGAGTACAGTCAGGGAGCTCCTTTCTGACCCGTCCATCCATGACTTCTCTATGGTCACTCTGTCGCCGGGACCAGCGTTGATCCAGAACATCAAGCTTCAAGTCAGAGAGTGGATCATTTTAATCAGGAGAACCTTGTGTATTATTACCTCTTGTCGTTGCAACAGTCATGGCTGGATTTCTTTGTGAGCAGACAAACTTTGACGGTTCAACATCTTGCCATAGATTCTTTTCTTTTTAACCGAGATAAAATACAATCGACTCAAATCCGCAGTCTGAAAAAGTCATGTACCTCTCCACGGGTATGAGCACCAACTCTGACGGCCTGATTGTTTTGCGCAGCACAGTGGTGTAACTCCTCCCATCAGCTGCCTGCATGTAGATCGACCCTGTCTTCTGATTGGTCCAGAATAGGTTTCGGTTAAGCCAATCAAAGGCTAGACCCTTAATTCCAGGTTCCCCTGTCAAAGAATGAAGGACATTAGTTTGTTCCGAAACATCATATTTCTTTTGACAAGTAGAATTCCATTTAGTTCACCATTTGTTCCATTGGGATGATTGCAGAAGCACATTACAGGTAAGAATTCAGAATTTTAAAAAAAGCACATGAAATGAAGCTAAGCTGCATTAATGTAGTCCCAATAGGACTCCACCAGAACAAAACAAAAAAAAAAAAAAAAGTCTGGGGTTTTTCATATTCATGTAACATGTATGTCGTGGTAGTTTAAGTTAACATCCCATACCTACAAACTTAAGTACAAAACAAGAAGGACCTGGCCTCATGTGGGGACAAAAAAAAAAAAGAAAAGAAAAGAAAAGCGATACAGCAGTTGTGTTGTAATAGTGACTTTACATTTCCTGTGGGTTTTAATTCCCCCATAGAGTAGTATTGAACTTTTGAGGTTTCATTAATTTAGAAAATGAAAACAATTATAGACAAATGAGCTGAAAAAAAAAATACACATGCACAGAAAAGCCTCACTACAGGTCGACTCACCAGTATAGACTGTCCATCTTTGCTGTCCATTACTTCTGTATATGCTGCCTTGGTTGTCTGCCCAGTAGTAGCAGGCTCGGGCAAGGTCAAAAGTTAAGGCCACTAAGTCGAGCACTGGAGTCTCGATAACTTCAAACTGTTGAGACTCAACATTCAGCAGACCAATAGATTTCCCCTGTAATGTTAGCAATCTGACAGCGTCACCTAGACAAGACAGGGAGGGAGAGTTCATGACGATATTCAGATTTAGGATAGTTTTATTAGTTTGACTAGTTATAAAAACAAAAAACCCTGAAGGACCCTACACAACTCTCACATCTTACTCAACATCTGCAAATGTAATAATATATCCTGTAGCACAATTTCAGGGGACAGATACTGTTTTATGTAACCTGCATTTCCAAGTCTTTCTTTGAACTTCCTCTTCTTCTTTGTCTTCAGTTCAGAGACATCAAAGCAGCCCATTAAAAGAAAGCAGTCATCTTTAGTCCAAATACTAAAAACTAAATCCACAGAAGGTTCACATCCCTCAATCCATCTGATAACTTGCTCAACCACACTCAGGTAGAAGTTATGCTTTCATGTTGGTCTTTGTGTCCAAATACCTTTATCTTTTTTTACGAGGATGTTGTGGTGGGGGGTTGTTTCGCCTTTATTTTATTGGTTAGTGCGTAGAGTAGGAAACAAGGGAGAGAGAGAGAGAGGAAAGGGGCCACAGGCCGGACTTGAACCCTTAAGATCAGGCACACCGATTCAAACTACCTACGGCAGGGGTGTCAAACTCCAGTCCTGGAGGGCCGGCTTCCTTAGACTATTAGATGTCTCCATGCTTGGATGCAGCTGAATCCAATGAGTGACTCGTTGTCAGGCTTCTGCAGTGCTTGATGACAACACATTGATTTAAAGCAGGTGTGTTAGAGCAGGGAGACATCTAAAAGTCTGAGGAAGCCGGCCCTCCAGGACTGGAGTTTGACACCTGTGACCTACGGTGATTCAAATACTTTATATAAAAAATAAATAAAAAAATCTGTTAGTGCACATTGGAGAGTGAAAACTTTGCCACATTACCTGAGGCCACACATGTGGAGTTTCCATTCTGTTTGAAGCCATCTCTGCAGTGGCAATAGAACGATCCAATGGTATTAGTGCAGCGATGCATACAAGGAGCAAACTGTTGGGTACATTCATCTAGATCTGGGGGAGGGAGAGGGAGAGAGTGGTGCATCAAACAGAAGAGCTTTATGGACTTTATAACATCCTTCTTAGAGATTATTTTTGTTTTCTGATGGAACAGACAATTGTTTCTAACCAGCATCTTGTAACGCTGGTTCCAACCAAACCCTGAAAAAAAAAAAAAAAAAATACAACAACATGTATTTGTTTGCATCCTACAAACCTTCACAGACTGCACCATCAGCAGAGAGCTTGTATCCATCAGGACAGGCACACAGAGCTCCCCAGACTTCATCCACACACACATGACTACAACCACCGTTGTTCATCGAGCAAATACGACCTGCAGAGGGTGCACTATGAGTCAGCATCACAACAACATGCAGGCACCATGTAGCCTGGAGCAATATTCTGTCATTTCGATATCAATAGATAAATGTTGTAGCAGTTGCTGTCGTTGTAATCTGCTCCAAATTTACCGCATGTCAGGGGCTCGTCACTGCCATCTGAGCAGTGAACTGTGCCATCACACCTCTGTTCAGCAGACAGACAAGACCCATCGGGACACCTCATGCCACCCTCACCACATGGACCTGGAAGAGGACAGAACATCCCCAGGTTACATCTTTTGACTCCGATCCAGTCCGTCGCTTGCAAACATCCATCCTGGGTATGTTTTCACTTTGCCTCTGTGAGCATGTTGGCATCATGTCGATCCATCAAATTTGCATGAAAACACTCAGTGGCAGTGTAGCGGTCACCCTCAGTTAGGGTAATTGCTTGTGATTATGCAGAAAAATCATATTTTGACTTCAAGCTTCTGTAAGAAAATCAACATTTCTGCAGGAGTCTAAAGCAAAACAAGAAAACATAAGAAGTGCCAAAATGGTGTACAATTGCTAGAAAAATATAAACAAACATTCCAGGTCTTTCAAAATAAAAAGACATGTGCATAAAAAGCATGAATTAGTATAGCAAAAAAAAACCTTTAAATAATTATGATTTTGCTGGTTTAAAAATAGATGTACAGTCTTAGCTCTGGTTGTATTTAGATATGCACACAGCTTCGGTGTTGGCCAAATCAAAGTTAAGGACAAAATACAGTGATAAAGGAGAAAATACAGACACTTAATATAGTCTACTGTGCTGGAAATTGACATTCAGTTTCCTGTGATGCAGCATCAAAACATGCCTTCTTTCTTACCACAGTCCTCTTCGTCAGAGTTGTCCAGGCAGTCATTCACTCCATTGCAGCGCAGCTCTTTGGAGACACAGATGTTGTTTCGACAGGTCCAGTCAGTTGCCAAGCATCCCTCAGGAGCTTTACAGTTCTCCTCATCAGAGCCGGTGGGACACTGGACTTTTCCGTCACAGCGGGCCGACAAGTCAACGCAGCCGACAGAGTCCAGACAAGGAAACTGACCTGGTTGACATTCAGGAGAGCCTGGCTGTGCTGTAAGGATATAACACAGTCAATACGTGGATATATAAAATTAATTTATGAACAACATGTAAGGGCTTTGGCACTGCTACTGAAAAAGCTCAGATGCTCTCGAGCTTTAACCTTGTCAACACACTTACATGTGTAAAAATGTGTTTGAGTGTATATATAAATATATACCTATGCAAGCAATGTAAATCGTTATTGTGGTTTGGGGCTGGATCATGCATACATGTGGATCTGATTGATAACATGAACTGGACTATGCATTTGTGTTTTCCGTGTGTGAATATGTCCTAAACTGGAATTAAGAAGCCTCACAGATTTGCACAAAAAATTAGCTACATTCAAACTGTATTGCAAATAATGTTCAATATATTTAAATCAGAGCTTAATTCTATTTATATGTAGCAATGCCAAATTGGTAACAAAGCATGGTTGAGAATAAACCCTGCCTGTAAACACTTTGAACTCTCCCCAAAAAGTCACACTTGGTTTAAAGTGGGCCAATGGATATCCTCCCATATTTTTACTTTTACAGAGCCAAAATAAACTGCCAGGTTATAGTTTTTTTTATTTGTCTTTGGATTAGCCTATACATGATGTTGGCTATGTTGTCAATTTAACAATTGAGCTTTTATAAATATTCTGTAAAAAAAATAATAATCTGAACCCATAATGTCAGTGAATAGCCCAAACGCCATAACGTCTCATGGAGAAATACATTTAAAAAAGACAAAACGGACTAGTATTCTCTTCTCTTTTTTTAACTCTATCTAACTCTCTCTATGTGTATAAATTAAACACTTTGTCATTACATAAGCAGTTTTTACCTCGGGAAATAGTAGGAATCAGCAGTAAAAACGAACAGATTAACGTGTGGATGTCCATGTCGGCCCGCGAGGCTCATCGGGAGAATCGGCGTCACCTGGGAGCAAATGCTTTTATCAGTGTTGCAGGTGCGCGTGCTGTCTAAGACTGATCAGCTTCCGTTCATAAAAATAAAATACAACATAAACATTTAATTTACAATTATTAATATTTTTCCGTCGCTCTATTGCCGTTTAAGAAAGAAAAAAAACAATATCATGGGCTATAATAATGTAGCAGTCATTGTCGTTAGTGTTATTTATTATTTTTTTCTCCAATAATTGAGTTTGTGTCAAAAAAGCACATACAATCGGGTTGTATGGGTATTATTCTGGGGTATGGGTATGGTTGTATGATTCTGGTGCTTTTTAAATATCAAATTAATAAGAATATATTATTTTGTATCAATGTTAAATTTGATATTTCGCAACATTTTTCAACAATTCTATTTCAGACGTCAAAACGTTTATTTGAGATTAAACGAACGTTTGTTGTTGCGAGATTAAAGAACTTGAAAAGGACAAGAACAATTTCTATGAATGGCAATCTTTCTTATGTTCTTTCTTTTTTTTTTTTATTCTTTTCAAACCTAAAGCTCATCAAAGAGAATCAAAGCTTTGTTGTTTAACACCAGCACATTTTTCTCCCTTTTGAGGCTTAAGTGTTCAGTTTGAATTATGAAAGGAAAACGATGAGCTGGCTGTTATGGAACTAATGCTCCTTTAATGCTGTTGCTAATTTGCATGGCCAATTATGATGCATCAAGTCTTTTCATTGAAGCTTTCCAATATAGCTGCTTTAAAACAACCACACTACTGATCTGCACATCAGTCAATAAGGAAAAGAGTTCAATTACAACTGACTTCATAAGAACATTGATGAGTTTAATACGTGAAAGAGAGGACAAGTAAGGAAAGAGAACAAACTTTAGCTCCTAAACAACTGATGCTTTTTTCTAATGTGGCATTGTAAAGTTAATGTTTATGTTAAGTTATGCTCTTTGATTTAACTGCAAAAATTGTTATAAAACGAATATGTGCCATCAACCATACCTTGTTGTAAACAATTTATTTTCCGAAATATCGGCAACATATCCAACCATACAAATATAAAATACAATAGACTATCCAAGCCTTTAATTTTAATCAGATTATTGACAAACCAAAACAATCAAAAGTCAATAAAAACTAATCAAACATCATACTTTTTTATTTATTTTTTTTTATTTTTTTTTACAATTTTTTAATGCTTGTGTCAGAATTAACTTTAAATTGTCCCTTACTTGTTTAAACCCCCCTCCAATATTAGATTCCCTACAGATCACGACCCGTGCAGCAGAAAGTGATTCCTGATTAACTCCCACGTTGGTTCCCCATTAATCACAGCGCAGTGGTGCAGCTCATAATCTCCTTAACTAATATTATTGTCATGGCTTCTTATCAAAGGGATCTCTAATATACAAAACAACAACAAGTAGAGTAGTGGGCATTTACAGTTTTCACACCTTGGTCAGTACAAAGGCCAATTGGTTTCGATACACAACGACCTCGTCACAATTAAGTCTTTGAGCGCTACACTGGATCACACACGCCCCTCAACCATCTGACAGATCTCTTCAAAGGACGTCAGGGGAGAGGTTGTGAATATAAAACTAAGGTTCAGCATCTCACCTGGAGCATTTGGGAGCTACCTGTTGGAGAGACAACACCGTGACTTGGAATTATGAAGGGACAAGCCGTGGATATGTTTTTTGCGCTTGTTCTTGTGGATTTGTTTCTGTGTCAGGCTGCTCAGCCCTCTCCTGGGAAGCATCCTTTCGCACTGCTCCATGGAATAAGCGGCGGTTCCAGACGCACCAAGCATCGGCAGCATGCCAGCAGACTGCCTCTGTACATGATGCAGCTTTACCGGTCCATGTTGACCGACGATCGGGCTAGGACCACAGCTGCCAGCGTGGAACATACCAAGGCTGAGGACAGTGCCGGTCTGCATGACTCCGACTCTGTGATCAGCCTTGTCGCAAAGAGTAAGTAAACATTACAAAAAAAAAAAAGACTTTTAGATAGATGTCGTATTCCAATAACGAATTGCAGTGCACATAAGATAAATATGCTGTTCTTGTATTGTATGAATATAACAGTAAACAAAGAAACAACCTTTAATTAAATGCTACATGTCTTTGCTTAATGTAAATCATGTTTCTTAGGATTCCTTTGAAACATAGATTGTGGATATGTTAATGTACTCTCAACTTAATCCAATCATTTGTTTAATCAAACTCAGTTTAAATCATGTTCTTGAGTACTTGTCCAAATCCCAATTCAGCAAAAGAGTTCAAGTCTTCCTGGGGAAACATTTTTCAAGAAAAAGTCGAATGTTGAGTCAGAATGTTACTTCTTTGAAGCAAGCAATGCTAACCACTTTTCTTTACTCATTTCTCTTCCAGGCTGCCAGCAGATCAGCAACAGGTGGTCCATCACCTTTGACATGTCTTCCATGTCTGCAGCTGACTTTGTCCAACAGGCTGAACTCCGAATCCGCCTGCCTGCCTTCACAGAGTCTTCCCAGGCCTCAGTGAACATCTACCACTCGGACAGGGATGGGTGTCTTGGCATGCACTGCTCAGAGAACAAGTTGTTTGTGGGCCGCCTAAGAGCTCATCCCAGTTCAATGGACTCCCCCTCTTCCTGGAAAGTTTTCAACATGACAGAGTTGCTCCGTCACTGGCTGCAGCGGGGAGAGCACATTCAGAGGACTGAGGAGGGTAAAGTGGAGAAGCAGGAAGGGCAGAAGCAGGAAGGAGTTCAGCACCATACAGCCGACCGGGTGATGATGGTGGTGTTTTCAAGGCACAACCCAAACGCTCAGCAAATGCCGACACTCATCCGCACAGCAGAGCACTCCAAATACGTCAGCCTCGACCGGGAGCGAGTGACGACCGGCTCCGGTTCAAGGAGGGGAAGACGCAGGGCAAAGAGGCACCACCATGTGAAGCAGCAGAAACCAAGAGTGTCTGGAGCTGTTTCTGCCAACAAGCCCACAAAGGAGAAGAAAGGTCTTCTCTGCAGGAAGGTGGACATGTGGGTGGACTTTAAGAAAATCGGCTGGAGCGATTGGATTGTTTATCCCAAAAGATACAACGCTTATCGCTGTGAAGGCAGCTGTCCTACACCAGTGGATGAGACCTTCACTCCAACAAATCATGCATACATGCAGGTAAGACTGTAAATCCTTTAATTCTACTGTATGTAAATATTGCTGGGACTGCACATTATTCTGTTTGATTATTAATGTTCTAATCATTATATTTTCTCTTTCCAGAGCCTTCTGAAGCTTCACAAGCCAAACAAGGTGCCATGTCTGTCCTGTGTGCCAACTCGCCTTGCTCATCTGTCCATGTTGTACTATGAGAATGGGAAGATGCTTATGAGGCATCATGAGAACATGGTCGTGGAAGAATGCGGATGCCACTGAGAAAAAAAGACTTTCAGACTCGAGCCACTGCCGGGACCTGAGCTACTCAGAGGCACCAAGTGGATGAACGTCCACAGGCACTTTACAGAGAACTCTAGTTTGACACTAGGACCAAGGCTGCTGCTTGCACTACAGGACATGAAAGAAGAAAACTGCTGATCAATGACACACTTCTCAAAATAATTGGATTGAAAACAAAAACTGAATCCCTGGAACTTTTTGTAAAGGTTTTGATGACTTAAACCGAGCTTTTAATTACAAATGGATGAGCTATTTCTCAAGTTAAAAGGTCTGATAAGGGCTGCATTTTATTGATCAAGACGAAACAAGCTCCAGACAAAAGCACAACATGGTCTCTGACTGAAGCACTATAGAAGATTAAGGGACAGAAATCTTCTCTGGAAAACAGTTTCTTTCATTCTTAAAGTTAGACATTTTTGAATCTATCATTGACGTGACAAATACAAATGTCAACATTTTTTAAGCGCTTTAACTTGTTTGGGTCAAATTGACCCATTTGTATTTATTTTATGTACAGTAATACAATAAATGATTTCTAATTTTGAACTATGTGTGTTGATGATTTTCATTCCAATGTTTATTCAAGAGTTTAAAGCTGCTGTGAGATTTTGTCTGGTTATGAAACAGACAGAAATTAATCTTGACGTCTGTATGAGCTACAAAAACAAACTAGGAAGAAGAACTATCAGGAAGAAGAATGATTTTGATATGGTTATTATTAATGCCAGAAACGACTGTCATGGGGTAGGTGTCAGACAAAATGGTTAAAAGCACACTTTGTTTTACATTTTAAAAAGCAATGATTCACAGTCAGTGATATGTTTGACTGCAGAATTTGGTTTAACCCTTTATATAGGGCAAGTGACTATTTTTGGTAATTTCCACAAATGTTACTTAAGGCCACCCTTCTGCACCTCAGTTAGGTCAAGAAGCATGTGATCCTCACTTAACCAAGAGATCACCCTTACATCACTGATCCTGCTACTGTGGCATATGAACCAATTATGGTAACTTCATTGTTTATTACAATTACAATTTTTGAAAAATGTTATAACAGAAATAGAGTTCAGTTATGTCCCTGGAAAACATTATGAGGTTGAATTTTTGTTCAATGAGTGCCCTGTAAATGATCAGATAACACCACTTTCATGGTTGACAAAGAGAAGAGGTACAACTTTGTCTGCAGGGGGCACAAAAATCGTTGCAAACCGAAAGTTCCTCGCAGCTTTAAATTAATCTTTTCTTCATTTAAACTCATGTTTTAGCAATTATCTATTAAGAAAATACATGTAATAAATGGCAAGTGGTGAGAAAGCTAAATGGAATAAAATAAAGACTGGTGCTTCAGAAGTATTAAAAAACAAACAAACAAAAAAACTTTCTCTTAAGCACTAGCAACAACATAGTTTCAAATATGCTATGTAATCTATTTAATATGCTACTTAATGTAACTGCCCCCTTCTTTTAAAGGACAGTGAAGGGGGCAGTGAAGTTTTTTTCAAAGACTTTTAGGACAGACATGTAACAGCTCCCGTCAATTCAACAGGGGATTGTTTTCATCATTCAACCCCATGTTCCACATTTTAAAGTTCACTTTAACATACCTGTCCTCACATTAAAACCCAAAGGAAGCAAAGTGGCAGGCAACATTCTGAAAAATTTACCAGAAGGCTTTTGTTAGGGAGCTTGATCAAGACTGAAACAGAGGAAAATCAGACTAAACAGTGGACGAAGTAATAAAATTAGCCACCACACAGAATACCGTTTGTCTGTACTTGCTTAACACACTGGGTTACGGTTTGCTATGAAAGCAAGGTGATTAAAATGAAGTGTTGCTCTTACATTGCTGCCTCCCTAGTGGTTGCAGAAAAAAATAATTACAATATAATTACATAAGACTTCCCAAAAAGAAATTGGCAGTTCTAAGGCCGTGGACAACTGGTCAAAACTTTCAGTGGTTTATTTATATAATGAATATGTACTGTATGTATTCAAAAGGCAAGTCATTAAATGTGTAAAGGTTTAATTTTCACAGACTTTGACTTGTCAAAATTGTCACAGGTTACACAAAGCCAAGAGAACTTCGAAGTAAAAAAAAACACAAACACGTTTTTGCATCAGTGACTCTCTTAAGAGAGTGCATGTGAACACTTTTTTAGGTATGTAAGACTATGCTCCTTATTTCAATTCATATTTTTTTCATCTCAGTAAATAACAAAATATTAAAACAATAGAAATATTTTCTATCCATGAGCTGACTCCTCAGATGTCCATTTCAAACTGGGCGTCTTCTGCAAAAAAGAAAAAGACACTGCAGTTGAGTCAAGTGAAACAGAAGTTGCGTCTCTCTCTCTCTCGATCTCCTTTTCAACACGGAGAAATCCTTACCTGCACTCTCCTCTGTGAGCTGGCTGTGGTCAGCCTTGATAGTGGCTGCTGCTTCGGGCTGGTTTGTGTTGCTGGGGGAGTCTGCTTTGAGGGGCCTGGTGACTCCTGGGATGTCAGGCAGTTTGGGAGGCGTGCGAGTCAGAGGAGATGTCCGACATTGCAGGAGGAACTTCCTGTCGTAGATTATTCTCGTGCCTGTACGGACCCCCGGCAAAAGAAGAGAATGTAAACTATTGACAACGTTTCACAATGCCAAACAAGGGAGTATGAAATCAATAAAAGCAGCAGAAGTGCCATAAGTCAACATTTCATTTGAAGGAAAGGTTGAATCTAGGTAACATTTTTGTTTAACAGGACAAAAGATGAGCTGCTGTCTCATAAATGAAATATAAAGATAAAATGCCAAATAAAACAAAGTGATATTTGTCCAAATCGTAAGAGCTTCTTTTTCTTTGTAAGCGCACTGTTAAAGTGATCTCTGAGACTAAAGTGTAGTCATGCCCGTACATGCCCATGATCAATGGCCTTTTTGTTTCTATTCCCTCCCAGTGACTTCCCTTCACTGACCCACTTCTGTCTTATCTGTGTAAATCTGTCCCACCTGGTAATGTTACAGGACACTATCAGTCCTAATGGACATGTGCACTGTGTGTCACCATTCTCACAACCACGGACGGGAAACACTTTCTGCTTGACTTTTATCGCTCACTAACGTGCAGTGAAGAGGGCATGTTTGAGTAAAACAAAAACAAAAAAAGAGGGTCT
Organism: Symphodus melops; assembly: GCF_947650265.1. Lineage (NCBI taxonomy): Eukaryota > Metazoa > Chordata > Actinopteri > Labriformes > Labridae > Symphodus > Symphodus melops. Next base: position 13,539,035 of record NC_136706.1, on the reverse strand, counting down.
GACAGGTCGCTGACTTCTTAGCCGCTGTCATTTTTCCTGATCTGGTCGTTGAGCGGTAGATGTTGTCAAACTTTATTTAAATTAACATGGTATAAAAAAACCAAGTTATCCTTAAAATAATCAAAAAGGTGGTTAGTAAAAGATGCTTTTATGTTTATATGAAAACTAGTTGACATTTGTAGTTAGTTTATAACTACTTTCTACCTCTTATTTTGAAAACTTTGCTCAAATTCTTTCAACGTGGCTGCAGCACAACAACAGCCTGCTGTACTAACAAGACTATAAATAGTATATGACTGACAACAGGGGCTGCATTTCATCACTCTGTAGCTGTGATCATTCAAATAGGTTGACTGAATAGTGTGCTTTTGTAATTTACATAATTTAGGCTTATATCTAAGTAGTCCAAAAGCTAACTTTTAGCTATTACAAAGTATATGAATCACGGTAATGAAAACCCTTTATTCTGTCTGCATAGCTGAGCTTCCTTTAACTCTGTTTACTGCCATGTTTTAAAGACCTTCATAAAGTAGCCCACAAACACTGTCAAACATTAACAGGACAACACTGGACATGACCTGCAAGCAGGCTTTCTCAAGTGTTTAAACACTAAATAAATAAAACAAGAATGAAATAATTATAGAGACACTATAACAATGTTTTAAATTGTAAAAAAAAACATTGAAGTTGCCTAGAGTGTAGCTCATAACAATAACTTTTTTAATTGGCTTGATAAATCATCTACTTTAAATGTGTGAGCCTATATTAAGTTAACTCCTGTCTCTACAAAAACATGTCACTATTTAAAAACCCCAGCAAGTCTCTAATCTGCTTAATCTTAAGAGTGCCTTTAAATCACTTTTCTCTCTTCGCTGACACTTGACTTGTTTTCTTTTTGGTCTGTGTCCCTCTTCTCATTCTCCTTTCTCTTGACAATATTTGTGTTCACATTTCTGTAAGTGTGAGCACCCTGCAAAGACCTAAGATCGTTACCCCCGGGCGTGGTGCTGAACAGAGTCCCTCCTGGAGTCGTGGAGTAGTCTTGGGGCATGTGAGCGGCATCGTCGATGGTGACCCGTCTGACGGCCGGGATTTCCCGGCTGCGAGTGGTCTGACCTCCCGCTGACATCTCTCACAAAACGTGAAGGTGCTACTGTAAAAACCAGCGGGTTTACTGAGATTTGCGTTAAGTCTGCAGCGCGCTCTGTACCTACAGGACAGTGAACTGTGCCTCGAGTCTCCACGTGCTCCGAGCACATCCAAAACAAGTTCAACACGGTGACTTCCTCCAAAACGCCACATGGAGCAGAGAGCTGTGATTGGATAAAACAGGGGGCGGCACAACGCATGGGAGTTGTAGTTTTTCGTGGTCTGGATCCATTCTGGTTTAGTCCATAGTCTCAACCACTTATGTCCTTGATCTCTATATGGGATTACTGAACGAGACATTTTAAATGTGATAATAATTATAAACAAAGTGGTAATAGCTGATCAAAAAACATTTCCAAAAATATCAAGTGATCTTTTCTAAATGAAATCAGAAACACAATGTTGTGGCATACAAGGTCATCAGCTCTTAATAGTAATAATACATGTTTGATCAGACTTTCAGAGAAACTCTTTGAGAAATCAATGCCTGCCTAGAAACTAGAAAAATAGTCAAATGAAAAATATTTGAAAAAAAAAAAAGATAATATAAATAAATACAAACTTTAACAAAACAGGACACAGCCCATATGTCACATCTTTGTTTATTAATTCTTGTAAATGGTTTGAGCTGGTGTACAGGGTAAGATGATCTATACATATCTTCATGTCAGAATGATTCTGATTGAAAGGCTTGTATACATATTCACGTTTGTTTATCCTCTCTCCAGGACAATACAAAAGAAAAGAAAACAAGTGGTCATAGCTACAAAGCCTCTACATTCCCCATGATGTGGGTGTTGGCCTAGTCTAGATAATGCTTAAAGAACATCCATAACAACTCTATGAGGGTGCATAGCATTCTAATTAAATATATTTTTTTCATATATTTATACATATATTTTCATAAAAACATTTTTTGTGCATGTGCGCAGTTGCATTCCTTAGGATAGAGTAATATGATATTGCGTTTACATTGTCATGTTTCCATTCTAAAGGAGTATAGGTGATCTCTATTCTTCGCAACACTTACTTTTTTTTTTTACAATACTCTTTCTTAAAATACACCATTGTTGGTTACACATCCTCTCAAGTCACATTCCTGGTCAAATCTCTCTTCTTCCCCCTAATCCAGCAAGGTCTGGAACCAAGCACCGCACAGACACATACATCCAGGCACATTCCAAACATACACGCACTACAAGGTGGAGGACTACAGAGTTAATTTCAGATCACCAATCCAAATGTTTGTAATGATTCACTTTGGAATGGAAAGAGGAGACTCCTTATATTCAATGGAAGTAAAAGTGCTTCATTCATCATTAAACTCAATGTAAAATGAGTTCTGTATGAATATACTTCTAGATATGTTTAACTGGTAGGCTATCTCGTACTAATCAGGATCAGTTCAAGTTATATTTTCCGTAAATTGCATTTCCCACAATATAGTCTTATTCTCAAAGCTTTCTCCAAATATGTCTACAGCTTTGGTGGAAGTTGACAAAGACGACCAAGCTCTGTACCTATTTAAGTCCCAGCCTCACAGCTGGTAGAACAATAAAGCAGACTCAAATGTCTTATCTGTTTTGTTAGCACATACTAGTAGTGTTTGTCTCATTACACCAGATTGTGTCTTTGCAGTTACTGTCTTGTTTGGATCTTTTATGGCTGGGTCTACATTTCAAATTGAGGAAGACTTTAATTGAGAACTCCCAACATGTATTTTGTATCAAATTAAACTGTCCTCTTTGGCTTTTTTTTGTTAAACATATTTTTTAAACCTTTTCAGTTCTTTTTGTTTTCATCACTAGTCACACATTAACAAGGAGAAATGTCAGTGGTCACTTCGCCTCCCTGGAAGCGAAGGTCTTATTTGAATCAAAAAGGACACCTCCACATGCACATTCGCTCACTCACCATCACACATCCTGCCTCATCCACCCTCCCCACCCCCACCCTTGTGAATCCCGAAACACTGCCTAATTGTCCCCGGAACGGAAGCCGAACTCTGAAGCACTCACTTCATGTCCCGTGCTTGATTTTGAGAGGAGGACTTGGAACTTAAAAAAAATATTATAATAATAATTTTGATTCTGACAGAGCAGAACTAAAAACCTGAGTGGAGTTACAGTGAAAAATGTGATATGTAATAAACATGTGCTATATCTGATGAGGTTCTCGTGCACGGTTTGGGCATGGCTAGTATGTGCACGTGCAATGTGTGACTAATGACTACATTCATTCATTCAGTGTCTCACTCATTCAGGCTACAGTAGCATATACAGTACTTAAATATTGTGTATTTTCCAGAAAGATGTGTGCTACTATGACATGACCCCTTCATAGTGCCAACTGCCATCAGTTTCATGCATAAAGTAAGTGATGAGGGGTGGTTTACAAGAATATGAATATGACACGCTAAAAACAAACTTATATACCCAATATAAGACAATGCAAAAAGAAGGTTTCCCCCTTACAGCAGCAGCACCCTTATTGATAGATATTAGTGTGATATTGACATATCCTGGTTTATAGTTTGCTACGTTAGGTGCTGAAAAAAAAAAAAAACCCAGAAAAAATAAAAATAAATCCTAAACAATCCATCTCAGGCCTTCCACACTGCTACCGCTGAGTCATCTGCTCTTGCATCCGTGACTGTGTTTCACATCACGGTCGATAGAACCTTTTAGATACAGTAGCAGCTCCATATCAGCACGGCAGCTGTTCCATCCAGATGCTGCGTCTGTGTTCACACGGGAGTTCAGTCAGTTACCCCTTTCAGTTTCGCTCTCTTATGATAGACATACAGAACTGCAGCTTTCTTCTTTCATCGTCGTCGTTATGGGTATTATTGCTGTTGCAAACTCGAACAATCGCTGTCCTCTGACATTTTGACCTAGAAATGATTGTTTCACGATGTCATGGGTATCTGATTATGTGTGAATATATACTGTGCTTTTGTTGGTTTATATAAATGTTTGTGTGTCTTGACAGTTCACGAGTCTGGGGTCGGTGATAACGAGACGATCACAGTGCTAGCTGTCTGTCCTCACTGCACAGTTCCATTCATATGTGGTAGCGTCACATGGTTTTACACTGCCTATACCATTTAACAAGAAGTCAATCCTCACACAAATCAGATCCTCCAAGATCTCCCTATTCTTACAGGTGAAATTTTGACACTGTGGCCGTATAGCCGTTGCAAACAGACAACGAGATTGGACATGCAAACTTTTTCTTTATCGGACGGAGGAGTTAAATGTTGATGGAGATTTCACTGCATATTGACAGAGGCTACTGATAGAGATTGAGGATCAAGATGAAGTGTGCTACTGGAAGAACTGATGGAAGAAGGTAGAAAGGTCTCGAGGGAGGAGAAAGTTAATTTCTTTTTTGTGTTGAAGATCTGCTGCAGAGAGCAAACATATCGACTGACCCCTTTCAAAAGAATGCGTCCCCTCAATGTCTCAAAACGAAATGTCCCCGTAAAACACAAAGAGCTTCAGGGTCCCTACCAAGATTAAACATTGCTGAAAAATAAGGTGGACAAGTTTCAGATAAAAAAAATAAAATAAAATAACAAGAAACAAGCGTTATACGCAAATGAATAGACGTCAACACACAGAGACAGGAACACTTACAAGCGAGGGGAGTGCTGAGTCTTTCTCCTTCCAGCACTGAGCACGCCATGACATCACAGGGGAAAGGCCAATTGTGACCCGTGTCTCAGAACAGAGCCAGAAGCTAGGAACACATGCGGTAAGAGAAGAATACACGCCCACATACACACACATACACACACTGACACATGTCCACGTAGCATATAGTGCATATATCACATTGCGAATAATCAGGGAAAAGGTCCAGCGAAAGAAGCATTGGAGGCTTAGCTGTATATCGAACCATCCTTTTGGGGACTTTTTTTTTTTTTTTTTGGCTTTGTGTTTTTGGACTCAACTTGCTTGCCACTTTAGTTAAGAGGGTGGGGATTAGGTCCTTAAACGACGTGTCCAAAGTGTTGGCCAGCCCCGCTCCTTGTACCCCTTCAGTTCGAAGATAATGACAGTTCAAAATGTCAAAGGGCATGCACCAGCAGTCATCATGCGATAACAGTTCACAGGAAGCACTTTTTTGTTGCTTTTTTTTTTCTTGGATGTTTTACTGACATTAATGTTTTTTTTTTTGTAAAAAAAAAACCAAACAAACAAAAAAAAAAAAGAATCTTCATGCCATAGTTTAGTTGATGTTTTTCTTTACAAATGTTATAAAACTACAAGTTTAACTCCTCTTTATTCCCCCCTCTGTCTCTTTTCTTTTGTGGTGCTCCATGGTCACATAGAGGATGATTCTGTGTTTGTCACTTTGTAGTTTGCATTTCTTAAGTCTTTGTGTCTCTCTTCCTCGACTCCCTTTGTTCATTTCCATCTTCGGTCTGGTTGTGTTTTTTTGGAGGATGGTTTGGCAGTGGCTTTCCGGTCCTGGAAAACAGAGAGAGAAACCATTAATCCAAAAAAAACAAAAACAAAAAAAACCAGGCTAAATTATTTTTGACTCCCATTACAAACACATAATCAGAGTAGTGAATGTTTTGAACATTTATAGAACAGCATGTGATAGGATATTGAGCTCTATCAGAGTCAAATATGTCGCCATACAGGCGTATTTCCAAGCACTGGGTTTGCACAAGTGCTTGCTGAGTGTCCCATACCTGGAGGACTGGGGTAGTATTTGTATTTCAGTGTTTAACCCTCCGCAGACTGGTGCGCTGCACTGACTGAGAACCCTTTCTCACATCCACCCCCACCTGGAGCAAGGAGGGAGGGAGGAGGGAAAGAAACAACACTTGGACCAGTTAACTCCTGACGCCTCTTAAAGTAACCAGAGCAGGAAACCAACTGATCTCCACCGGCCAGCCAATGAGGGTTGCTGCAGTCCTAGCTGTAATGTCATTACAAGCACTAGTACTTTAGCCAATCAGTTGGAGATAGATAATTTTCCAGAATACTTCACTGCTTTGGGGGCATTGTCTCATACACAAAATGAATATACAACTGTAAAAACCTTTAACTAATGATGACAATAATGGGGAATGGTGATTATGTGCCACTTTCATTGGAACAGTCAATGAGGTATGACATTATATTTTTAATGTCCAAATATGAAGTTTACATTATTTTCTTTTTGGCGTCCACAACAGATTTGTGGTTGTTGTTTTTTTGTCAAATCTGCTGACGCGGAAAAAAGTATTTTAAACCAACATTTGGCTGGTGGCTACTGTTAATTTCCCACCCTTTCTTCCAAACTTTGTGACTAATCTAACAAAATGTGACTATGCTTAGGTTAAGAGATTGTGTTGATTTGACTGTATGAACAGCGTAAACATTTTGACCAACCTTTCTCGCGAGCATCTTGCCCTGTTCAGAAGCAAACTGTGCCTCAGCAACAAAGTCCTCTTTCTCCTCTCTCTGAACAAAATGACACAGAAAGGAAACGTTAGAAGCTGAACAATAAAAATAACACAGAACATGTTTCCACCAAAAGTGCCAGGAACTTTAGATCTCAGGAACTACTTTTCAAGGAACTAAATGTTTTTCATCCACCTGGTGTTGTCTGAGTATTCATTCTGCAGTCTGCATACCAGGGACATTTTAGCAAACATGTCTTACAGTGACATCTATTGGAGTTGAATTTTTGCACAAGACAATGCTACCACATAAAAGGACACTTTACCATTGGAAACTACAGTTTCCTTTTCATCATCTGTCTACCTAAGCTTTCTGTGCTTTTGATATGTACAAGCACATCAATGTTCTGTGTTGAAACAAAAAGCTACAGGTCAGTTTTTAGGAACTAAATGAACTAATTAAAGTCAAAGTTTATATCATGTCATGCATGGTAAAAAAAGATATTTTTCTCTTATAATGGACAAAGTTGTTTATATACTTCCACAAGCTGAAGTGTAAAGACTAGTTATATTAATCTTATAGATGCTTCCTCCTTATATTGTGAATTTCATTGTTGTGCAGATGATGCTGAACTCAGTAGACCTGGTTGACCTGCAGTTCAGCAACTCAGACAAAACAGAGGTAATTTAAACACCTAATGAAACCGTATTCCCCAGAAAATGGTGTTTCTGATGTTATCCTCTTGACATCCAGCAGCAAAGTAACATTTGGAAGTTTAAAGGCCAGAAAAATCAGTGACATCCTGTCTCGCATGATACAAACTAGTTCTTGGATGTTTTACTTTTAAACAGGCCTGTTTCCAATTTGTTATTGTATATATTACCTTATTAGTCTTTTAGTCACTTTAGCTTGTCAAAGATGTAGTGTACTGACAAGAAGAAGGAAAAGACGGCATATATTACTTGCATCCGCTTCTCTGCACAGGTGGAAGCACCTGGAAAGGTTTCTAGTTCCTGGGAAAAGTCCCTGCTTGTGGAAAGTGTTTCTGCATTAAAAATGTAAAAAATTAAAAAAACAACCCCAAACTACTGGACATGGTAGATAAACCTCATGTGTTGCCCCACACAACACATTATTCTGGTCAGGCTCTGTGACATCATCAAAATCATCAGTTCTGATGATTTTTGAATTGTTAAGTGGGACTAAATTTGTTGATGATAACGAAAATACGAAAAGATAAAGGGATGGACAAAGATGTTCCCCCTCCAGGCGCAGGCAGCGGCGGGTGGTTGTCGTGACAACCTGACCTGTCCCCGCATCTGCTCCTGTTCCAAGGCACGTTGGCCCATCTCTTGGTGGGAGAAGCCCAGCCCCTTGTCAAAGGGCTGCGTGCCCTGCAGAAGACGCCCGCGCAGCACATAAGAGTAACCCGTGTCACACACCGGAGTCAGAAGAGCCTCCTGGGCCACTCGCAAGCCTGGCATGCTGCCGTCACGTCCTGATGACACTGAGCCCACCCAGCTCTGCAGGGAATCCTTGTCTGGTAAGTAAGGTTGAAATGCTCCACCGCCCACCATACTGGAAACCGAAATGGAAATAAATCAAAAACAGGGAGCAGAAGAGCAATAATATCAGAGATATGTTGTATTTTGGCAACAAGATTCATTCAGATATAGTATATAGAGTAAGCCAACCTACCGGTTATCTCCATTGTGCTCTGAAGCTCGACCCAGTCCAGAAATCTCACATCGTTGAGCATACACCTGCTGGCCTGTAACAACAGAAATTCCTTCCACTGAACCCAGCCCCAGATTTTCACCTCCCCCTTGAGCCCCTCCTCCTGCAGAAAGGGCCTCTCCTCTCCTTCTTTCCAACCTCTGACCTCCCAGTTGGCCATTTAAGTTGACCTTGGGAACAGCGCCACTGGCTCTCACCCTGTCCCTTTCTGCCAGGGCTGCTGCCGGCTCCTGTGGCGCCTCCTCCTCCTCAACCTCCACTTCCTCCTCCTCCTCCTCCTCCTCTTCCTCCTCCAGTTCCATGATTGAGCCGCTGGCCCCGCTGGCTCCGCTGCTCGGGCGACCCATGCTGTAGGGCAGGGATAGGGTTGCGCCCTCTGAGTCATCGGCTCGACTACTGCCTTCCAGTGACGAGTCCTCTACTGTGACCAGAGAGGGACTGACCCCTGCTGGCCACACCTGAACGTCCGACATCTCCATTAGCGTGTCTTCCTCTGTGGTAGCAATTGGGGCACATTCAAGGCTTGAGACTTCCTGCCAGTAGGGCTCTATGCCCAGCGGAGATGGCAAGCTGTATTGCATGGAGGCCGGGGACAGCAGCTCCTCCTGCACCAGCCCATAACCTGAAGGGAAGACAGGGGCGAGACAAGAGAAAGACTAACACCACGCAGGCACAGCTACGGGGAGGATGGGGAGGTGGCAGATTGACTTGTTTCTTCAACCAGTGAGGAAAACAGTGGTGCCCTGCCCTGTCCCAATATACCAGGAAAGAGTGCTGAGTCTGTCTTTTTGAGCAAAACAATTTAAAAAATGTGGTCTCTCTCTTGAAATGTGACCAGCTGTCTGCCCTCAGAACATCCCATCTCGTGTCTTTATTGAGTTAATCTGATTTCAGTTTGAAAGGTATAACACCTTGTCTTTCATTTCAAGTTTGTTTTTTTTTGTCATTGGGACACAGCAGTAAGAGTGAGGTTAGAGGAAATTTGTGCGTCAATCATTGTCTGTGAGGTGAATGGTGAAGGGCTCTAGTCTGCAACCATCTAAGAAAGGGAATCTGCAGAACAGACACTGTGTGGATTTAAAGGGGAAAAAAAGGGTGAGGTTATAAAGAGCACTGGTCATTGGGTTGGCACGATGAAAATGTAGCATTAGTAAATCACTATTTCAAGAAAATGTTCCAATCCGTACTAAAACTTAAGCTCATTAAGAGAAAAGAAAACACAAAATCTCAATGGAGGCTGTAGGATTTACCAAAGGCGAAAAATGAAAGGACTTTATCTGGACAGTAATTGCAACATGTTCAATTTGGTAGTTGCGTATGCCTGTATGTTTTCAGATGCTTTTAGCAAGGCACATTGCTCTGGATCACTGTTTGTGTTGATTGGCCGCTACAGAGACTTGGTGTTTGTAATAATGAGAAAGTATTTCAGACAGCCTAATAGATTAGGTTATCTTTTTATAGTTATAAGTTTTTAGTAAACCATCTCCATTATCGTTCCAACCCTTCTTGTACGTTTTTTTTTTCTTTTTTAATCAGAGTAAGCAGCATCTTGCACATTTTAAGTGGAAAATGCAAGTTACTGTTGCTCTTGCATTCTCCTGTGGTTACACTTAAGTCATGCGTTCATATGTTTGCATCCCCAGAATAAAAAAAAAAGTTCACTATGCACACTCTCTTCCACACACCATGTCGACACACACTAATACATACAGACACGCACATAGACAAGCTGATCCTGTCCAAATATTTTTCAAATGTACTGTATGTCCCTGCAGATGAAGGCTATTTACAATTTTATATCCTGGATTTCAGCCTTTTCCCAACTGCTCTGTGGATATTTATAAAAAAGATTCACTATACTCTAATAATATTTCTTTGAAAAAATGAATGAATTAACGAAGAATTAATATAATAAATAAAGGAAAATAAAATATTTTTGACTTTTAACAAAACATTTAGTTTACTTTGGTTTAATTAACAAGACGTCCCTCTGCAACAACACATGAGGCTCATACAAACACACTACCAAATACACAACTACATTACATATTTTTCTAATGTTATATATTGTTCATTTAGGTCCAAAGGAGTAGGTAGAAGAATACTATTGTCAATCTATTTATTCATCTATCTGTCCATCATTTTATCTATCCATCAAATCATCCATCCACCAATCTAACCACCCACCCATTAAACCACCCATCGAACCATCCATCCACAAATCTATTCATCCATCCACCAATCTATATTATCGTTCCATATTATCGTTATATATGTGTGTGTTCTTTCATACGAGATTAATAAGAGCTTTTGTATAACAGGTGTTTATTTTCCCTTTTAATAACTAGGCTGATTTGCTTTTTGATTCATTATATTCAATCTACCTGTAAGTTTTATAATCATACATGAATACTTTTAATACTTGGCTTAAAGTCAAATTAAAAGTGCAATGTAAAGTTTGATACTTTGGAAAGTTATGGGCATAAAGTTGAACAACCATATATCATGTTACTGTTACAGGTTTGGATCGGGGATCATAGGATTAAATCAAATATTATTGGTAAGTTTTTGAATCAATGAATTCAGATGAATGACATCGGGTGACATTGGTCAGTAAAGAAGTACTTCACCCTCTAGATGTGCTGTCAATTGCCAAGCTAATGGTAAAACCACACACATTTAAAAACTAAAATCGAACAATCTTGACAGCAGCGGGGCTGAGGTGGAGCTTTGGAAAAAAAAAAAAAAAAGGGAATAAGTGTGACAGTAACCATAACGGTTTAATGACAAACATTCCAGGTAGTTTTGACCTTGTCAAAACTTGACTTATAATAGAGATTTTAAAAAAAAAAAGAAATATTGATAAAAGCTAAATATTCAGTAACACCTGTCATTATCCTGATCAGGTTGAGACAAAGGAAGGACACAGTAAGAACTACATTTTAGAGCCCCATCTATTTCAAACACAATAATAATAATAATGATAATACTGTATATCTATCAGTAAATTTACCGTGTAGAAAAAACTTCTATGTATAAATTCTTAGACAGAAAGTCGGTGGCATCGCTAAAAATATACTATGATTAAATCGGACAGTTTAGCATTAGAATGGATTTTTACCAACTTCTTTTTCACCAGAAGAAAATAGTCAATTGTTGTTATAACAACTGCAGTTAAAGAAACATGAATGGGTGAAATACCTCTTTACTGAATAACCTACCATCTCTCAATGTGTCTGTGAGTGAGCGTGAGTGCGTTTGTGTGTTTCTGGGATGGTACAGGGCCAGGAAAATGAGGGGGTGGCGTCAGAATGAGGTGGACAAAGAGGGGATGAGTTATGATTAGGATGAGAGTTAGAATGGAATAAGTTGAATCTGGGTTAGCCTTTCCCTTCAGTCCTGCCTTTAAAACACAAACACAAACACACACACACACACACACGCACACACACACTAGTGTCAAAGGCACACGATGTAGTGAAGCACCCCACAAAGACAAAAACAACAACAACAAAAACAGACAAAAAGGCACAACACGCTGTACCACTGTACACAAACTCACAATACTGCACTCATATTCAAACACAGATGAGGACACACATGTTTTGGCTCGCAGTTTTAAAATCAGTCACAAACACTCAAGCCGATACAATAACACACCTTAAATCAATGTTCCTTCTGGCAGATAACATTCAGAAAATGTTAACAGTGAGTCTGTGATCAGACCCGGGCAAAGCAAAGGTCAAGAAATTTAATTTTGTTTGAAATGTCACGAGAGACAGAATTTATTTTACTTTTTGTCAGCCCTAAACATAACGTTGCATACAACTGTCAAAATATCTGCAATAATAAAACAGCTGTGTATATTAGACAAATGTGCTGAAGAGTGATTTAAAGTAAGCCATTTTTGCCCGTGAATGAGGGACACCTCACAGCAACATTATACGATGATCGTTCTACGCGTGTGATCACGTTTTACAGCACAGCATCAAAAGACACACCATTTATTTTACAGTAAAATAAAGAAAATCATTTTTTTGTTTTTTGTTTTGTTATAAAGCATTAAAAACAAGACTGAAAATACACCCATTGGACAGAGAAAAAAAAACATTTTACACAGTGAAGAACACTTCATACATTGAAAGCATGCCATGCACATAAAAGTCACAATAAAGCAATCCCTCACTGCTGGTTACTGTACAGACACTGACTAAAAGGCACACTGACTCAACCTGGGTAATTTTTTTTTTTTTTTTATAAAAATATGAAACTAAGCCTGTTTTTGTCTTGCATGCAATCTGAACAAAAAATATTCACACATAAAGTCCTTGCTGAACTAAATAAAGGGACTATCTTTAACACACAAGAACAAAAATGCATCAATATACAAAAGCCAAGGTCAGAATCAGATACACACGCACACACATTTGCATATACACACACACAAACAGATACTGTAACAGAAAGACGTGCAGCATGCGCATGCACAAACAGTAGTACACACACAGAGCTGGATTGAGAGAGGAAGAGGAGGAGGAGAGGGTCCCCGCTCGACTGAACGAGGGAGGAGCACGGGAAAAATAAGATGACAAGAGAAGAAGAGGAGGCCCAGAGGTCAACATGAGGTCATATGAGGTCAGAGGTCGGACAGGAAGAGCTGTGAGGAAGAAGAGCAGGAGAGGGAGCAAGGAGGAGGAGGAGCAGGGCGGCTGGGCAGCAGATATGACATGTCATAAGTTCAGAGACAGAGGGAGAGTGGGATAGAGAGAGAGAGAGAGAGAGAGAGAGAGAGATTGTCCTGAGCATAAGACACAATTGAAAGACGACAGATAATAAAGTCTGCTGTCGGTCGACAAAAGTCAAAATGAAATTCTGTCTTGTTCTCAGGGAAAGAAAGAGTCAGACAGAACAAAAGAGGGAGGGAGAGAAACAAGGTATGAAGGCCCAGAGAACACTATCATCCGTCTACTTGCCACATTTTTGACTTAAGTATCCATCCCAGACATTTACACACACATATGCACACATACACACACATGAATGTATGTGTGTGCTGTACACACACACTCACAGTTACACAAGTAATCCAAAAAAGTCTCCTTGTTTTAAAATCTGCCATTACCCAAATGTTCTATGTTTTCATGTTTGGCCTTCAAAATGTGACTTAACCTTTTCAGTAACAGCAAAAAAGGGAAACGTCTCCTCTTTTCTCATATTAAGTGGAACAAACAAGAACCATCATGTTTAGGGCTCAAGTATGAGGTGTGAAACGAAACCATGACTTTTGCTCCGGTGAGGAATGCACAGAGGCGGTGTTAGTGCATGCTGCAAAGGTCGGGTTCATGGTGGGAGAATGACACCATTCCTCAGACCTCAACACATCGTCTGAGATTTATCATCTCCTTCATCATCATCATCATCATCATCATCATCATGTACATGTCAAGAGCAGCAAACCACCATGCAGCCCAAGTTCAACTTTAACTTACCCCGTCTGAAAAATGGGGGTCTAATAACTCGTGGCTTGTGCACTAGGCGCGACAGCCTTGTGTCCGTGGCCTCTTGTAGAGCAACAGAGACAAGGCATAATGGCTGTTACCCACAGTCAATGGAAGGAGGGGGGGGGGGGGGTTTCACACGTGGAGAGTATAATTTAAAACAACAGTTCACCTCATTGTTTTGAAGAAATGTGGCTCAGAATTTTAGCAGCGCTGACTAAACCAACTAAAACATTTGTTTACCACAAAGGGAGTTGAGCAAACATCTTAAGGAGTACTATTTTTTTTCATTAAGACACTCAATTAAATTCTTAATTATTATTTTAAAAAAAGCTAGTCATTATAATAATACATTGGACTAATAGAGCATTTGTGTAAATACGGAACAACAACGAAACCAAAAAAAAAAAGAAATAATACGAGAAGGGAACAAAAACCTTAAATCTAATTATTCATGAATTAATGGTACAGCCATGCAACCATTATGAAGTAAAACTTATAACAAACATGGTGAATGGTCTGCTTTAGCAAATTCCTGTATTCCTGTGAACGTTCCATTTCTGATAATTGTGATTCAAATTTTAAATTCACCCTAAAATAAAAAAGCCAGAACCTGTGGACTTGTATAACCATTAGTGGATTAAGTAAGACTTAATTATTAACATAAATGCATTTCAAACTGGCATTTTATACTCTACAGCAAAATGCTCTCATTGTGGTAACATGGTTTAGTAAGTGTAAGTGTAAGTGTACAGAATACAAAAGTCATTAGCTTGCTGAAGAGTGCAGCGGGTTGTTTAATGTGTGAAGTAAAGTGGGGTAGTTCATTGTTCAGTTTTAAATATATTGATCGGATTACTGAGGGCCTGATTCACAGAAGGACGGCAGGGCTTTTTCCACACTGCAAAGACGGCGCAGAGGAGCCGAAACAGACTGATTCACAAAACACAGACATACCGAGAGTTGAATGAACCCCTAACCTGCACAAGCAGAGCCACACACATCTCTGTACATCAGTGCTGTTTATGTGCTGTTTACTTTAATGAGCTACTAAGCAGTCATTTGGGGCACAATTACGACCCTTTCCATGCAAATCAACTTTGATGCAAAAACAGCTCAATTTGCAAACACCGGCGATAATGGCCACAGAGGAGGATAATTATCATCAGTGGAGACTAGTATCTACGCCACTGTTCTTAAAAGAAACCTCATGTGCAAACGCTGCAGGGGTCAGGAAAACTATTCCACTTCTGTGTGGCTTAAAAATAAATGATGTTACTATTATGAACATACTACAACCCTTGTCTAAATCAGCCTGGGGCTGTCAGCTGCTCCGCGTGACAGACAGGGGCGCCTCCAGGGTCTGTTGGGACTTGAGGCAAACATTCAATGGGGGTCCCCTTTCAACCAGCTTACATTATTATTTCCCCAGGCAATAATGCACGCGACACTTTGCAGGGCATTGACAGTAAGTGCTGTCAGATGTGGCCCCATCCTTCTGTCATTGCAAAATGTGCACATTTGAGGCAATGTTGTGGTATAAAGTTTGTCAGCTGTTGGGGGGGGGGGGGGGGGGGGGGGGGTGCACTGGCCAGGGGCCCCCAAGCAGTTGCCTGCAGTGCCTGTTGACAAGCAATGCCTCTGCTAGCAGATACAGGCCTGCACACATGATCCACATGTGTGGAGACGTCTGGAGCCGCTGTGAGTGACAATGCGAGTGCTGGTTTTTTTTTTCATCTTCTTTTTCTGCCTCCCAGCTCCGTCATATGATAGCGCAGCTCCGCACCGAGTAAAGTTGCAGAGCAGCTTCTTTCCATACTGAGACGCAAAACAAGACTAAACCGAATGGAGCAGGTCAACTTTAGTTATTTTAGCACCTGAATGTCATTATGTGCTCGGTATCGAATATGCTTTGTGAATTCGACCTGAGAGTGAGCAGATAGCAGGAGCAAATGATGAACTTTTTATTTTTTTGGCGCTGTTAGCAGCTGCATTTCATTCTTAGTGAAATCAGGCCCTGGATGTCTTTTAATGGTTTTTGACGTGTTTGTGAGCCTTACCATTGATGACACTCGGGGACAGCAGGGTGGAGTCACGGTCACTGAGTCGACAGGCGCCCTCTTCTAAAGAACCTGGTGCTGGTTGTGGAGCCTGACCCTCCAGAGACG
The DNA here is from genome assembly GCF_947650265.1 of Symphodus melops. Classification (NCBI taxonomy): domain Eukaryota; kingdom Metazoa; phylum Chordata; class Actinopteri; order Labriformes; family Labridae; genus Symphodus; species Symphodus melops. The sequence continues at coordinate 13,523,081 of NC_136706.1, read as the reverse complement.
TGACGATGTCTGCACGGTCAATGTTTTTCAGAGCAGTGTACAGGCTTTCCACTAGGGGGAGCAAAAACATAGAGACTGGTTGGAAACAGATGAAAGAAATAAAGGAGCAGAGAGGTTTGTGGACATGAGGACAGGACAGTGTTCTATGGAAACATAACCCGAGAGATTAAGTTTCCTCTAAACTGATTAATAAAAGCTGATTTCAGTGGCTGGCACATCATTTCTACTTGATCTACAGTCTTATGGGACTTACTCTTGGCCCTTTTGCCTTCTCTGCTGGCCCACAGGCTGAGCAAGGCCGAGCTTTGGTCCAGAAGTGAATTGGGATTCTCCACACGGATTCTATTGATATCATCCACGCCAAACTGAAGCTCACGTGCCAACTCTAGCAAATGAAAGAAAAAAAAAATCAAATGCATAAATAAACAATACCTGCAGATAGAGAAGGAGATATTGCACTATGGGGTACAGCCCTCTGTGCAGTCTTCAGGACCCTGAGCCATTATGCCTTCTAGCTTACAGTTCGGATAACAGCGTTAAGAGGAGGGACATTCTCTTCATACATAAGAGACGATGCAGCATCATCTCTAGTGCTGGAGTTTGAAGTAGTACCATGGTAGGCAAAAACACTTGGAGAGGGACATGTCAGAATTAAGTTACAGTTTCTTGTAAAGCTGTGATCTCCTCTTGTAGCTCATCATGATGATGATTCATGTGCTCTTTTGTAAAGAGGCTGGCAAGGTACCTCAATTTGTTGAACGTTAAGAGACAAGTCCTGTTCGTAGTAATGATGACAGACGAAGCTTTCAGAGTTTGATGCGAAAAGAGAAATCCGAATGTTGAAATTATGATGCATCGTCTCTTTTTCAGGGAGGTGAGTTCCCTCCTTTTGTTTCAGTCATCCAAAGCCATTAGGGCTATGCAGAAGGTGTACCCCAAAGTGGGAACTGCAGTATGTATCTCAGTACATTTGTAGCGAGAACACACAGTAAGGCCCCCCTGTCCTGTCGTTCAAACGACTTACCTGCCCAGCTCAAACCCAGCTGTTCAGATATGATGTTGATCTTTATCTCCGTCCTCTCCATTGCATTCACTGTAGCTAATAAGGACAGAAAAATGCATTTGTCACCAAGATATAAGTTAACATTTATTGAACTAAGAAAACTGCAACTCCAACTGTGAGTATAATCCAATATATGAAAAGAGATCACTCCTAAGTTACAGTTTGTTTGCACAGTCCCACTGACATTCAAGGTGCAGTAAAAAGAAGGAGAACATCAAGTTGGGACTATCCAAATAAGAATCACTGACAGATATTCAAATATTCCAAAAAAAGATCCTGACATGTACAGTTTTTGGTTTTGATGAATCACCTGTGTTAATGACTCTGACGTTGACTTGAGTTGTCATCAAAATTCCTACAACGATACTTACCTCATCAACAATATTGCTCTGTTGAAGGAAATAAGCATTGTTTTGGTCCAAATAATCTCCAGGGTATGCACACCACTTGGGCAGGGGTTACAATTTGGGGGTTTCATTCAGGTGCTAGTCCCACCAATCAAAGTAGCATTCATTAACCATTACAGAGGGACTTTGCAATGTAGCAGCGCTGTGTAGTTGGTAGACAGAAAAGGCCTTTCTTCCCTCAAACCCCCCAATCAGCAACCATTTTATCGAGGACGGCCATCTTGACTCTGTTCATTTACCACAGTCCAATCAATATCAGGACTCCTCTGTCTAGCTCCACTGCGAGGTCCTGCCCATTCCCAGTCTTAAGCTATACAGGGCTAATGCTAACCATGTCTGTTGCCATGCCATTGGAAATCGCAGTGGAGAAACCAGCGCCATGCAAACCAATCACATCATTCATCTGTTGTCATAGCTCTCAGGACACTTCATAAGAAGAAGAGTAATTTGGAATGTGTCATGGAGCCATTTTGCGTCACGTTAGGGACTAGTGCTAATCGTTTTGTCAAACATTCAATATGAGTCTAACTGCGCTGCTAAGAACTCTGGGGCACGCCATAGAGCAGTGCATTGCATCCAAGGCTCAGTTTCTGTGCCATGCGTGCACGCGATCAAGTAAGGGGGAAATAATGAGGGCAGAGTGGGAAGCGAAGGGTCATGGGTAAAGGGGCGGTGCAACATTCAGTGCCCATCTCCACTTTGTATAAATGGGGAGAGGGCTGAAAGTCAGGCAGGAGAGCACTCACCCACACCAGGCTCGTTCAGTGCGCTGTAGCGTTCCCTCAAGGCGAGGGGTGTTAAAGTTCGCCGACGCTCTTCGCTTCCAACCACCTAAAAAACATAAAAACATGCCGTCAAAATGATATCCAAATTAAAGTCTCAAGTATCAGCCTTTAAGGGCTTCCTAATGTCCGATATGGAGCCTATATGACAATGGAATACAAAGACCTCTAGAGGACTGCTGGTACATTGATATTCCCTATCAATAAACACATTTACTTTCATTTATTTCATCTGTGATTTGATAGAAATATGAATTTTCCCTACCTTTAGTGCAGTCTGAAAGTTCAACTTTTTTCTAAAGTCTATGAATCCTCCCAGAATTCTCAACATTAGTTTTAAAAATGTTGTGTAATCTATAGTGGTCCCTTTCCAATTAGAGGGTTAAAGAGGAAAGCCTCATTTGAATATTGACTGACACTGTATCTTCGACATCATTTGTGCTTTTTGTGAAAGTGAAAATGAACGGTATGAAAGCAGAGGGAATAAAAAGTCCAGAAAATTTGACATTGACGATGGGTTGATGGGTCAAGTGCGACATAAAAATTGCCTTTCAAGTATTGAACACACTCAGTGAAGGAGCCACTTTGTGCTCTCACTTGATGTTGATTTTTTTAATAAGATGAACAGTACAGCGTTAGTGTTCTTTATCTTTCAGAAGCGACTATCAGCAAGAACTGAAATTAGCTGTTGTTGAATTACTTAAAAAAAGAATGTTTTTCACCAAACTGTCTCAATATGCTCTCGTTATTTACGGGAAACTCAAACACAATGTTTCTGTTTTCTGTGTGTTTGTGGGAACTGGGTTGCAAGAAAGTCCTCACCTTGACGCAGGGTGGCATCGTAATGTTAAGGTTACACAGCACATGTTGTGTATCCTCGTACTTGGTGCATTTCCGCAGGAAGGACAAAAAGCCGATGGCATCCTTGTTACTATCTCTCACCTAACATCAAGAGGTGGCAGACAGAATAGGAAACGAGAGACGGAGCAAAGTAGAGCATAGGCAGAGGAAAAGAAGGATCCAAACAGAGGAAAGTGAGAGAGAAGAGAGAACGAAACAAATGTGCAGAATGTTGGAGCAAAGAGAAAATGAATAAATAAAAGACAGAAAACAAGAAAAGATTGAAAGAAGAGTGAACGTGAGAAGGAGGAGGAGGAGGAGGAGGAGGAGGAGGAGGAGGAGGAGGAGGAGGAGGAAGAAAAGCAGATCAGAACAAGCATTAGTTCCCTCCACAGTGTCACGAGCATGTGCCGCACTAACATGGGACGAGAAGCAGGGGGGAAACAGGGATGGAAGCAGTCCACAGGCAGGCGAGAGGGAGAGATTTACCTGCACATTTACCTGGACGTCTGTCAGACCAGACAGATACAGAGTGACCGTGAGAGAGAGAAAGAGAGACAGTGAGACAGACACATACAGACAGGCAAGGCCGCAAGATTTGGAAGGCAGGCAAAGAAAGTGAGGGAGTCACAGGACATGCAAACAATTACCCAAGAGAGCTGACAGGTAAGATAGGTAAGTTGTTTGTTGCTTGGCTATCATCATAAAAAAAGATTTTAATCAGAGTATTCCTCTATCTGACAATGAACACTGGTGTGTGTGTGTGTGTCACACAGACATAGAAAGACAAAGACACACAAAAAGATGGAGAACTTAACGACACAATCCAGAAGTTACAATAACATGATAAGACAGACAGAAATGCACAGCTATAGGTTAAAAAGCCTCACATCACCTGTGCACAGAAGGGGGTTAAAACAGCGTCAAGTAATGTCGGATGTACAAATAAAACCAACTTAACAATAATTACATTTACAAGTAAATGAACAGTTCATCAAGCTGTTCACCAAGAAGGTGATTTATTATGCCACATTGATCAAAGAAATTTTAAAAAGGCAAGAAAAAGAAGAAAAAAAAACGAGACAAATTTCTACGTTTTTCTTGTTCTTGTTTGGAAAAATGAGGATAGTTTGACTAAATGAGAATGGACTGACTGACAGACAGACATACACTGACTGAGAGATGTCATATTGATCAATAATGATAGTCCACATTGATACATCTTCACACAAATACAATTACACACTTTCTTAACTTTTAAGATTTTAAGATTTAAAATTACAGTCAAACTGAGCAATCTTTCTTTTCTCTCACTCTTTGTCGCAGGTGTAGAAATATCGTTCTTGCTGTGGTGTTGCTTTGACCCTATAAATGAGGTCTGTGGACGACACAGTGCTATTCTGTTGTCATAAACTGAACATGCTAATGGTGGGACACACTGAGAACTGCCTGAGAGATATGAAGGAGAAAAGCAAACACACACACAAGAACCACCATGTGAACAGCAGCTTGAGTGCCCAGGAGGGAAACCTACTGCTGAGAGGATCCTTGACACACTGAAACCACCAACTGAACAAACACCACCACAGTACAGAACGAGTATGTAGCATGTGAGAGATAAGCAGGCATATGGGCACGCTCATAGAGACAGACCTTGACAGAGACGGGCAGCCGGTTGTCTCTGAAGGCCTGGAAGCTGAAGCTGCGAGGCTGCTGGGTGGCCTTCCTGATCGGCACTAAGTTTCCAGAACACTCGAGGTGCAGCGGCATGCCCTCCATCAGCTGTGGAGAGCATCACAAAACACTGACGTTGAGAGAGACTCTTTGATACTTGAAAATAGAAAATTAGAAAAGTAGAAAATTCTACTTGCAAGAACAATTCACCTGGGATGGGGAGGTTTTGATAGCCATAAAGCAGATTTTTTTTTCTTCAATCGTATAAATAAAGCGTTGACTTTTCATCAGCCAAAACACAAATCTAAATCATTCATCTAAAACAAGAGATAATTGCTTTAAAGTGTGGATAAAATATAAATATAATATAATAAAAATATATAATATAAATGTGGACTAAATATCCAATATGTTCATTATTTGCACTGCCAACTATTTTTTTAAGTTGCCATGACGACCACTTTTCCTTTTGTGAGTGACCTTGTGGACGTTTTCCCTGTGCTGACCTCAATGTCTCGACTGCGGGCCACTTCAGTGAAGTTTTCGTGCAGCTCCAGAGTTTTGTCCATCTTGTCGTCTGTCATGCAATAGCAGCGCAAGCGTCCCTCGCGAGCTTCATTCATCTTGGCAAAAATCACAAACTTTGCCATGTATGGAACGGCCATTAGCTCCCGATACAGCAAATTGGCAAAGGTCACTGCCTCCGCTGTTCGTGGACAGTCTGCCAGCCAGAATCTGTGTAACGGGGAAGAAAAAGGTTGAAAGTGGTGCAAGTACTCAGCAGTGCACGATAGAAACGTCGACCGAAAATGTATTTGTCTTGATTGCTCACCTGGCAGAAACATTGGTCGTGAAGTTTGCACAGTTGTGGGCATACATCAGCTTGGTGGTTCCAGTGATGTCCTCCCACTGAGCCGGTGCTGTACCACCTGGGACAGGACAACAACACAGTGTCAGGTGTGTTCTGATAACTGGTTGTGTGAAAATGTTATATTCACACAACCACACAAGTACATTCAGATAAAAATTTAAAAAAAACAAAAACGTTATGGTTGTCATTGCTTAAAGATAAATGATGTTTTTTTCTTTTTGAACTGAAAGACGGACCCTACCGATGACACTGCAGAGCAGCCGCAAGCTGGTGGTGTCACCCTCTCCAGCATCCCGAGGACTCTCCCTCCAGGAGGGTGGCAAAGGGATGCGCAACCCGATTGGACGGTGAAATTTGCGTCGCCGCGGTTCGATGGTGACCACTGGGCTGAAGGTCGCCTGGTTACCAAGCTGCCGAGTCAGCAGCTCATCTGGGATGGGCTGCGCCTGTGACGGTAGTGTTGAAGGAAAAGGTCATAAACAGGAGGAGGTCAGAAAAAAACAAGTGCAAAAGATATGAAGCAAAGGAAGGCTGAATAAAAAAATTAAAAAGAAACAGAACGTCGAGCACAAAAACAATATAACCTTAAAGCAAGTGCAGGTGAGAAGGATAGTAAACAGGCAGGAAACACAAATCAGGAGGACAAAGCAAAAAGAAAACAGCAAACTTTCATCCATACTCACGCATGCAACCAATTCATATTTCACAGCTGACCCAACTCAGATCAGTGCATCAGCTCGGTCAGTGTGGCTCACAACTTAAATCAGGCAACTGAGGAGTGATGAATGGCTAGATTAAAAAAAAAAAGGAAAACATAAACAGAGCAGCATAAGGCAAAGCAACCCTCATGCAGTTTCCTTAAAAAAAGCATCAGTGCTGCGACAGATCGCTGCTGTGACAGACAATGCCGGCAATGTACACCAAAGTGGTAACAAAAATGAAATGCAGAACCCGTAATCCTACATAATCATTCTGACATGACAAACAAAGCCGAGCGGAGGAGTGGTGTAAAAAGGAGGCAGTCAGCACGAGTGTTCGCCAAGCCTCCCGTCTGTGCGTCTGTGGAGGTCTGGTTGAGCGACAGTCAGCCACACACAGTCGCCAAAAATCTCCTGTACGGCAGGCAGACATCACGTGTTCATGTAGAAATGATGCAGTATGGTGTGAAAGGCTAAGATGCTCCTCAGGTCATGCTACCTGATTCTTGATTTCAGTATATGCATGGTAAAGAAGGATGTCACAAAACTTTGAAGCTATATAATAGGCCTCCACGAAAACGTTTTCAAAGTCAGAGTTTCCATTGGACGGGTTGCTTTAATCGAGAAACTATCTAGTTCTGTTATTGTCCTTACAGGCTCACTGACCTGAAGAGGGATGAGCTCAGCTAGAAAAGCTGATGTCTGTTCTTCCCTGCATCAATCATATCATATTTTAATCACCCTGTATTTGTTTGTTCATGTCAGTTAAGGGTAAATGGACCTGAGCTTGTATAGTGCTTTTCTAGTCTTCTGACTACACAAGCAGGTCACACCTACCTGATGCCAGAGGCCGCTAAGTAAAGTCTCCATTTAGTATGGATGGCCACTCAGAGTGATGAACAATGTAACCCCTGATTGGTTGATTTGCTGTGATAACTGATCTCATGACTGGCAAACTAACAACCGATGTTGTAGTAAAGTCATTTTATGATTAAATTCAGTAGATGTCTTACATGTAGCTCTTGTGATAAAATTATAATCGTTCTCTATCTAAAAAAATAATTTCTATTTCTCATATTGCAAAGGACTAAACTAATGTTTTGAAAATGACAGCCAATGAATAAAACCAAATCCATGTCAGACAGGGCCTCTCTGTGTGGATTCTCTCCAGCTTCCTCCCACAGACCAAAGACATGCCCGTCAGGTTAATTGTTGATTCTAAAATTGGCCGTAGGTGTGAATGTGAGTGTGGCTGCTTGTCTGTCTCTATACGTCAGCCCAGTGATTGCCGCGCCAACACTCCAGGGTGTACCCTGCCTCTTGTCCAATGACAGCTCAGACTGACTTCACCCCGCTCGCGCGACGCCAAACGGGGAAAAACGGTACAAAAAATGTTTGCTTGTCCCAGACCAATCAACTCCTACTCAGAAGAAGAAAAAAAAAAAAAAGCCTATTTTTTTGCAGTCAGGAATAAGCATTAATGTTCAGTCTCAACGACTGGCAACATATTCAGACTCATGTGAAAAACAAACAAAACATCAACTTAAACATGGGGATTCTGTCAGATCCCAGCATGCACCTGTAAAGACTTTGCTCTCGACCCTTGAGTCACAGCTTGTGTTGTTTTTCAAACATCTGGTTAAGGTAATTTCTCAACAGCATCAGAGTGACTTGTTGTCAAACACAAATTGCATCCACCATGTTCTATAAGGAATGCAATTGCTTTCCTCGTCATTATTCCTGCTCTCTTATACATCTCTTGTGTCTTTTCTCAGATTGCTGGTCCACTTCTTTACCTGCAGTCCCAGCCTCACTCTCTTTGTGACAGCTGTCTCAGGGAAGATGGCGTCGACATGGGGCACAAGTTTACTGGTCAACCTGCCGCCTTCTGGGCCGATCAGATCGCTCTCCTGCTGAATGCGAGAGACCACAGCAAAGTAGAGCGGGAAGTCGGTGGAGATGATCCGACGGATTCTCTTCTTCTCCAGCTCGTCTTGACTCTCTAAGTCTGCACACAGGAAAAGTAGTCCAGAGACAGGAGAAGGAGAAGAATGAGTTTGAGACACGAATGTAGAATCGTTTTATAAAGAAAAAAAAAAAACAAGTGAGCACAGTGATCCTCACAAACTCCACTTAAGAAATACACATGTTCAGTTGCCAGAAACTCATTCTGTGTCCTTGCTAAGACAACCTTCCGATAAAATAAGCATCCCCTCCCCGTGCCCTTGTTCTGCAGCTCAACGGTCATTCATCAAGATTAGGCTGACTCGTCTTAAACCATTGAAGGCTTACGAAACAAGTCATTCATTACCATCACACTGACCTTCGTCCATGCCATTTAGAATAGTTTCCAGCACTTCGTCACCGTAGCGATTGCGGTGTTCTTTCCAGACTGAGCCATTTTCACTGCGCAGGACCACCAGCTCTCTGTCCCCTCGGCCCAGCGAGGCAAAGTGGGGAATTTCCACGATAACAGGCCTGAGAAAGAAAGAAAAAAATAAATAAAAAATCAAGATTAAAATCAGTTTTTGGAACAGATTTTCGGCTTTTGTTTTAAAACTGTGATTTTTTAAATCAAAAACGAACAAGTAAATTTCTTCTTCTGTTTTGAAGTTGTTGCTCTTCTCATTTTCATACTGGGAAACAGTCAAAAAATTAAACGTCTTTAACACTTTATAATATAATCTGGTAACAATACCAAACAACATAAGATATGTGAGTATGTGAGACTGCCACAGAAGTATAAATGCACAAATGGATCAAATACAGACATGATATTACTGTAATGCATCTTTCAGTAGAACTAAATAGAGTTAAAGCCAAGTAAAGAGCTGACTTACCCAAGGAACTGCATACTGGATGGCCCAAGAGAGATGATACGGCTAGCAAGCCCCTCTCCCTCCACCAGGGGGGGCGGTGTGGTCAGTTTCTGAGGTTTAACCAGACGGCAGGTGATGCGCGTCGGGGCAGTGCAAGTCCGAGGGGGAATGATGACTCTCAGGCCGTGATGTCTGCTGCCTCGCATGGAGCCCCCTCGAGCGTCCACCATGAAACTCACCAGGAAGCTGAAGGTCAAACAGTGAGACAAGTAGATTAGGAATTACTTTGGTTCACATTTTTAGCTTCTTGAAACTTCACAAGATCATATCATTTGAAAACAATAAGTCTTTGGTTTAATTCAATTTAATTTAAAAAACTTTATTTGTCCCTGGGGGGAAATTCAAAGACACAAAGGACAGCAAGTGAACGATAGTGCAGGTATACTAAAATTACTTAAAGAAACTAAAGTGTTGACAAAAACTAAAGTGTCAGAATTTAAATACAAAATATAAATTACAAAAATACCAAGTTAAATATACCAAGATTATATTAAGGTATATAAAGAGACATTCTTCCCAATAAAACATTAATGAAAGCATTATGCAGCATTATTTGATTTGTTTCTTTTGTTAAGGAAATATCATTTTTCATTGTGAGTGCCCTCTTCAGTCAGGCCATCTTGTGTGGCCACTTTGCCAGAGTGACATAAAAAGAGTTTTCAAAGAGACCCATGATGTTTGATCCTGCACTCAACAGACAGCTTCACACAGGTGTGTGTGTGTGTGTGTGTGTGTGTGTGTGTGTGTGTGACAGACTGACTCTTCTCATCTCATGACTTCCTCATTCCCCCAACAACACCTGCACTTTTCATACTTCTACTCAAATGCTGAGTCATTGTGCTGTGCATATATTATGACTAAGCAGGCTCAAGTTATAACTATGCTGCATTAAGATGATGAATTCTCCTGCGTTACATATCTTAGAAGTTATAAGATATCTTAGAAGTTAAACTTGTGCACATAATGGGACAACATTAAGTAGGTGAGCGTGATAAAGGATGGTCCTTCTTTTATAAATGTGTGATTTTTATTATAAATTGGTTGAAAACATGTTTGGATGTTCTTGTCAGATAATGGTGATCGTTGCAGCCACCATGTTTTTAAATAAGTTACAAGAAATACTAATGAACACCATGCCTTCAGTCATTTGCTTTTTGATTGTAAAACTTGATGTGTTTAATTTGTCGAATGCATCAGAAAACAACCCCCGAATGTAATAAACTTGGGACGTTGTGTGAAATGGGAACAAAAACAGAAAGTTTAATTGGAAGTAGGACAGAGATGCCTCTTCAAATGTTGTGTGTTTATGGATTTTACACGCTCATTTTGAATTTAATGCCAGAAACAAGTTTCAAAACAAGCCTTTACAATATTATCTGATGCCAAACTGATACCATTGCTTGTGTTTCTTTGTTTGCATTTTACATTCAGCTCTTCATGCTGATTTTGCCTTTGTAAGTTGATGTGCAATAGATGGCCTGTTAAAATGGCCAGTGACATGCAGCAACATGTTTTGTTGACTTACCCAGTGTGAATAGGGCTGGCCACAGGGCTGACATTATCTGAAGTCTCCGTAGCTGGACTACTTGGGATAAGAGAGTCGTCGTCATATTCCTTTGGCAGCGGGACTGGGGTGTGCTGAGGTCAGAGAGGAATAAGGTAGACATGCATGAGTATAGAAAAATATAGAAGGCAGTGGGACAATCATGGCACAAAAAGTTAAGACAGAAAATAACAAAAAAAAAGGAAAATTAAAGGAGGATATTTTGAGGAAACCTTCACAAAAACATGAACAAAAACGTTAAATTAAAAAACATTTTTAATGCTTTCTTTTTTTTTTTTTTACTAATTTGCGTAAGACTGCATTTGGTTGAAGAAACAAATGCAGGCACAATGTATAGCGCCCTCTGAACTGTAAAACTTCAACCTACCTGATCCAAAAGTACAGTCTCTGGGGACACACAGGGGATCCTGGGAATTGCGGGAGAATAGGGTCTGTGGGAGAGGAAGAAAGATTAATGTAAGATAAGACCCAGGGGTGTATTTAACGCAAAGCCTCAATCCCATTTCACCTCATGTATTATGTAAGGTGGACATGAATATGTGCCAAAAACTCTACTGTCCCCTGCAGCGCTCATTCATCAGATAAAATAAACGCACAAAGTACATGATGACTTACGTGGTACCCATGCCACCCTCAAAGTCCCTGAGGGTTTTTTTGGGAGAAAGGAAGTCATCGTCCTGGTCCTTGAAGTCGTCAAGCTTCAAATAGCGTGCACCGTCCATCCCCAGCAACTCGTCTCCTGAGGGTGAAACAATTTGGTCAGGAAGGGGAAAGAAGCAAAGAGGACAAGACGAAAAACTACAGCAGAGGACAGGTTGCACATAAAGAATTAAGAGAGAAAAGGACGAGACCAAGGGAAACGGAGCAAAATGATGCTGATCTCAACTTTCAAGTTTTTCCACTCTGTTGTAAAAAAAAAAAGTAGATGATTTTAATCTGCCAATTGAATTCAACTTCCCAGAAAGCAGTCGCACTTTTGAAATGTTTGGAAATATCCTGAACTGTGGTTTGACCACTCTGCTTCAATCAAAAAGAAAGGCACACCATTCATTTCTTGAGAGAAAAAAGCAGTGACCATTACACAACCTTCCTTCCCATCCCTTCACCCTCATGGAACCACAGAGAAAAAAAACATGACAACAAAGCAATTTGAAATATACACGTATTAGCAATGGAGACAAACCAACAATCACCAGACCCAAATGGAAACTGAAGGAGTGAAAGAAGAGGACCGGTAAGACAGTGAGTAATAATCACACAGTTAAGGACACTGCATTGACGGCAAACCGCAAGGCACCTGGTGACAGCTTTTTTTTTTTTTAGTGAGCATGCTCATTAAAGATGAAATCACATGTGGTGATGGTTGTTTCTGTGTAGGAGAAAATACCTCAATTATTAAGGAAGAATGATAACAAAATAAAAACCAGAACAACAAGAGGAAAAGAAAAAGCCACTTGACAAAACAAAGTTGTTAAGACACATACAGTATATTCATAAGTACAAGCTGTGCAGGAAAATAATAATAAAAAAAAAAATTAAAGACAAGAAAACTATACAATTAAACAAGTACATTAAGAATAAACAAGATCAAAGGATGAAGTTTGCATGAACAAATGTCGTACTTAATGTGTTGATTTAATTTAATTCTGAACGCCTTAAAGGTCGAAAGATAAATAACACCAACTGTGTATGTTGTTTGCAGGAGAGTGTTACAGCTGGTGATGTGCATGATCAGCGTACTGATCAATTAAGTTGTAAAAGGTAGGACGACTCAGTTATAAAATGGCTGGATTGGAAGAGAGCTTTTGGTGTTTAACTGCTGAAAAAACTGGAGTTCAGTCAGCAATGAGTCCACGAACAGATGTGTGCATTTAACGCTGGTAAAAAATGAAATAAAAAAAGGAACATGTTTCACATACACTACATGCTAATGAAAACTGACATATTTTAAAACTAAAATCTCCGAGCATAAATAGACTGAAGATATGATGAAAAAAAGAGCAAACAGGGCTGGAGTTGAGAGCCGAGTCAGCGGAACTGATTAAGAGACAGTTAGACACAGACACACACAGAAAATGAGAAGTGCGTTTGCAATGAAGGCACAAGTTCACTATAGCCATCGGACTGGACAAGAGCAGAGATACAGACACAATCCTACCTAACGTTAGCTGGGCAACCCCTACAAAACAAATGGAAAAGGGTGTTATCATATATATACAGTCATATGAACGTTCATATAACATGTTGGTACTTTAATGTGTTAGTCAATAATCCTTCCCTTCGGACTTCTTATAGGGAATCACCAGACAGGTAATTATCAATGTTGTAAACTTTAGATGTTAACAACACAGAATAGCCTACCTTCATCCTCTGACACATCCAATATCTCATCTACGGTTTCAGGAAAACTCATCCGGTGCTTCTCTGTCGTGATCTGTGAAGTGCAGAAGGAGGTTGTATTGAGAAAGGGAGCCCAGAGAGGCAGAGAAAAGGGGGAGATAAATAGGAAGGAGAAAAAAGAAAAATGATAATAGAAGAGAAATGGTGGATCATCTAAAAGCAGGTGAGGTAGCAGAACCGGATCAAATCACTCGTTTGATCAAACATTTGTCATGGTGTGTCCAGGCTACTTCTTTTGCGTGATGGTGTAACCATGTGAACCATGCATGATGTGTTGCTCACCGCGGAGACGGACTCCTCGGTAACCAGCTTCAGCACGTCAATGACAGAGATATAACCCAGCCTCTTAGCAATACCGAGGGGAGATGTCCCATTCTATTCAGAGAAAGATGAGAAACATCACGCAAAAATGTTTCCATTGATTGAAACAGTTGAAAATAAAATAGAAAAAAGGCATTTCATACTTTTTATAGAGAGGATTCTATAAAAGAGTACATTTCCACTTGTTATTTAGCCAAATAAAGTCAGGAAAGTCCACCTTTTGAATTCTTTATCAAAGAAACAAGCACAAATTAAACACATTGAGCTTTAAAATCAAAAAGCAAATGACTGAAGGCATGGTGTGCATTAGTATTTCTTGTAACTTATTTAAAAACATGGAGGGTGCAGCAGCGTCACCATTGTCTGGAACATCCAGACTTGTTTTGGTTATTACACTATGGCACTGTTGTAATATATTCAGTAAGTCTCAAAATACATTTAATATCAACAGGGGAAGAAATGGAATTGTTTATCATTAGCGAGGATGAATATGTACAAGAGGAGACTTATTTAAAAGTCACATATTATGCAAAATACATCAGCTACAGACAGAGGCCGTCTGTTCTGAGCAGGGCTGAAATAAAGCGGTTTATAGGTGTGCTATAATACAGGATCAGAGAGGAGATTTGGCAAGAAACTTCACAGACATGTTTTTGGGGGAACTCCAAGACTTATGTAAACTTGTTGAAATGATAATATGTGACCTTTAAGCCAGACCTGTTGAACAGCTTTTAAAACGGCTTATATGAAGCACGTGAGTATCTCTTATTCTTTCCAGAAAAAAAACAGATATGTTTATGCCCCCCTCCCCTCCATGTCATCAACGCTAGTACAGAAGGAATGCCCCATTTGGAGAGGACCTTGGGTGATCCAATGGTGTCTCACCGAAGTTATCTCATTGGGCTGGGCTCCATGTTTCAACAACAAGGTGACAATGTCGGTATGGCCCTGCTGAGCTGCCTGGTGCAGAGGTGTGTAGCCCATCTTAAGGATAAACAAAGAGAGAGGATGTTCAGGCAAAACAAGAAATGCAGAGGCAGCAGTATTTCGCTCTATGATCATGTCATCCTAAAGCTAAGAGCAGCTTTCTGGTGGTTAGATCCTGTTTTCTTTTTTTTGTGTGTGTGAAAGCAAACAACAGGAAAGAAATACACACAAAAAAACACACACGAGTCTCATACAGCATATTATTGAATTAAGATAGAAGTCGTTTACCCTGGTCTTGCTATTCACATGAACCTGCTGCTGCAGAAGGAACTTCACCATCTTGATGTTGCCATAGTGACAAGCCACATGAAGGGGTGTGTAGCCCATCTGACACGAGGAACGAAAGAGAGTTGGCTGTTACTCAGTGGTTTCATTCAAACCTCCTTAAAAGTCAGCCAGGATCTTACATGCACACGGTTTAAACTCTTTTATAGGCAGCACAAATTAAAACATTTAAGCTAGTCCCTTGGAGAAGAATATTATAGGGAAACAGGATTTTGTCACTCATCATCGTTATATACTGGTATAGTAATGATATATTTTTGGAGGCCAACCTGAAAAAATGGCGCCGGTGGTTCCTACGAAAATTCGCCTATGGGATTTTTGCATTGGATTTGTGATCATTGCAGAAAATAAGCTCTGTGTCAAACACACGTTTCTGATGCATAGCTGTTTTGTTCAGCGGGATAATCTTTACAGATGAACATCATTTATATAAATTTGAAGAGTCAATGCAGCCAAGAGAAGTAAAAAGCTAACGATATGCGCTAGCGAACTACACCGCGGTCGGTTTATAATGATGTCACGACCGTTATGCTTCATCGATCTAATCAGCGGTTTTGACAAGCTAGCTAAACGTTAGCTTAATAAGTTGTTTATTAACCTAATATTTGCAAGAACACTGAAAAACATTACTAGAGGCTGTAAGGAGGATTAGGGAGAGAGTTCCTGGCGTGATGACGTTTAATGTCTACGACAACCACTGTAGTTTCAGTTAGCTACTCGTTAGCAACCACCGTTTAAAGTTTGAGTAAAAACTTTAAAATTCACAAGTAATGTCTTAACTAATGTAGTAGATCTCGTCTAACAAAACGTCAACATCTCTTCAGCTTGTGTTAAGCACAGACGTATCTAACCACAAACCCATTCAAAATCCCCATTGACTTTTAGAATTAGGAACCCATGGTGCTAAAATGCTAACTCACTTCCTGGTTTTAGGACTCAAAACTATAGCTAGTCTATAGTCTTATCTGCTAATAATGCCTGCTCTATCATTCCATGTTCCAGTGGAGGTAGTGGAACTTACCCGTGATGCAGCATAAACTGAGGCTCCTTGTTTGACCAATGTGTCAGCTATTCCAACATGCCCTTCCTGAGCTACAAGATGCAGAGGAGTCAACCCGTTCTAAAAGACATACAGAATGGAAAGGAGGAATGAACTGTAACTGTATCTTTAAAGCTTGGAATGTGAAGTTCATTCATTTTTAATATCACAGATCTTTTTTAAAGGTAAAATGCAAGGTTTAACAGTCTCGGTCTTGAACAAGGCTGATTGTATACCTTGTTTCCCAGATTTACGTTGGCTTGTTTGGAGATAAGCAGAGCCACCATGTCAGGCCGCCCCTCCTGTGAAGCCAGGTGCAGGGGCGTGATGCCTTGGAGGGATTCTGAATTTGGTGTTGCACCATTTTGCAGCAGACAACTGGCCACCTCCATCTGGTTCTGCTTGGCCGCTATGTGCAATGCAGTGTAGCCGTTCTATAGCGAGAAACAAGAACATACAAACACAAAAGTCGTCTCTTCTTGACTCTTTTATGTCACATTTTAACATTAAAATGTGAATGCTGTCATGACTGAGTGCTTCCTGTGCAAAGGTTGCCATGCGACTGATTGTATGGCTGATTGTCACACCCTCATTTTTTAAATGTCGTTTCAATGATCAGTTGTCATGCTTTGCGGTCGCCTTCTTGTGCCATTATGAGCACACACACACATACACATATGTGAGCATCTTACTCGGGCAGTGCTGTGTGCAGATCCTCCCTTGCTGACCAGCAGTTTAACAACATCCAGGTTGTTGTGATGGACGGCCACATGAAGGGGTGTCAGACCGTTCTGTTAAACACACAAACATACACATGTACACATATATACACCCAAAGACATAGACGCACACACAAAAACATGTATATATGTAACACGTACCACGATAATCTACCAATCAGCTGGTATCCCAAATCCATCAAAAATGTGAGCACTTAAGGATTGCTCACTTCAGGCCTCGTAAAGAGAGCTTTATTTGTTTTATTTCTACTTTAAAGGAGATGAACTGAAGGATGCACACGGTGACTCACCTTCCCAGCTGCATTTGGGTTGGCTCCTCTCTCCAGGAGGAGCTCAGCAACATCCACCTTCCCATACTTAGAGGCTACATGAAGTGGAGTGAAGCCTTTCTGCTCAAAAAAAAAAAAAAAACATGAGAAGAAAAAAATCCCTCAGGTTAAAATTGAGAAGTACTCAGTTTGTAGTTATTGCAGTAAGTTTTCCATGTATAATATGACATTTGTCTTTATTTATAAGCATAGTAGTCAGCATTTTTTTTTCTGTCATGGAGTCTACTCTACCTTTGTCATCTTTATCTGCTGTGCTCCAGCATCCAACAGGATCCGGATAGTGTGGACATGTCCCTCACGTGCAGAGATGTGAAGCGGTGTGTGGCCTGCAGTTGTAGCTGAGTCTGGGTTGGCCTTGTGCTCGAGGAGAAGCTTGACAAGCTCCTTGTGGCCCATGCGGGCTGCACAGTGCAAGGGTGTCTGGTCATCCTGAACGCGAGGAGAAGAAGGTTACTTTTATGCCTTATTATAATCATATTGAGCAACACGAATGGAGGAGGAGCTAAAGGCAATCCACCTGAACCATTTTACCACTTAAATGTGATAATCCTACTTTATACTTAAGCTTATCTACATTATAACACAGCCTTTACCTTAGCCCTGGCGTCCACCTGAGCTGCGTTCTGCAGCAGAAATTGAGCAACTTCACAGTGTCCAGCTCTGGAGGCCATGTGTAGGGGTGTCTCCACTTTCTAGTGAAGACAAAAACAGGACATCAGTCATACAATGTACTGAACAATACACTCCTGTACGTAACTAACTTATATTTTCAAGCTGTACATTAATAACAACACGCTGCCGAAGGGTAGCAGGTTCAATCTATAAATAAATAAAGTGCTTCAGGGCAAACTTTAGCCTGTACTCAAAAACAGGTTGTGTTCTTAAATTATCAGGTCAGCACATCTTGATCTCCTACTGAGCTGCCATGTGGATGTGGGACAGGCCGCTCTTGACCAAGTCTTTTTTTTTTTCTCTTTTTTTTTTTACTTTGCACTGAATCTCCACCTTGTTCACATGAGATTCATTCGTGAGAGCTGGCCTATTCATCTTAGCTGTTCGGAGATAACTTCAGCCAATTAAGAATCAGTCTTTCACAACACCGGCTTTCTGTTCAGGCATTTGAGAAACTTAATCCATCTGTTGCTATCGGTTAACTGTGTGGTCTACTAAGTTAATCCCCTCATGTAATTAATTTGCCTTGGGAAATGTTAACACACACACACACAGGAAACCTTTGGCTTCAACATTCGAACTTACATTGGTTAAAGCAACAACAACATCAGTTCACTTAGCCCTCAACGTTTGAAGGTGATCAAAGGAGAAATATAAAATTCTGAGCAATGGGTAAAGTTTTGTTTTCAGACAAGAGTTTCTCACCACATTGGAAGCATTAGGTGAAGCCCCTCTCTGGAGCAGGTTCTTTACTATGTTCAAGTGGCCCATGAAAGCTGCTACATGAAGAGGAGTGAGACCAGACTGCAACAGAAACGCAGACAAAGAAGGTCGATAAGGATCAGTGTTGTGGTATCACAGAAAAGTCAAGTCACGTTCTGGCTCATTAGCAACACCCTTCGATGCGTAAGCACATTATATTTATTAATCCCTGTCAAATATCTGTCATTAAAACATTGAGATGGATGACACCTGCATTACATTCCATGTAAGCTACACATGTTGCTGAGATAGAAATGATACAAACAGACACCAAAGTCAAACAAAGGCTTGTTACAAAAATGAAAAAGACCAGATTCATAAACGCCACAAAGAATAAAAACTTTCCCTATACATCATTATCATTTGGATTCTTGGTCTCTGGTGGTCACATGGTCTCACCTCTGTGACAGCTTCTAGTGAAGCAGAGTGCTTAAGCAGCAGGTCCATGGACCGCATGTGGTTCTTCTTGCAAGCAATATGGAGAGGTGTGAAGCCGTTCTGGAAACATAGAGAAAAGTTCACAACTTTAGAAACCTGTTCCGAGTAGCATGACCGTAATATTAGGAAGAATGTTGCAATGGTCAAGCTATGTTTCTGTAGCCTTCGTATCTAAATAAAAGTTTCCCTTAATAGGCTTAACCCTTTACAGGGCACTCATTGAAATACTTTGAAATTCAAAAATTCAACCTCATAGTGTCATAGTAGTTATTCAGAGACATAACAGAATTTGATTTCTGTTATAAAAAATTTTAAAAACTGTAAATGTAATAAACATTGACAAAGTTAGCATATTTGGTTCAAATGTCACAATAGCAGATTCTGATTGGCTGAGTTAGGATCACATGCTTCTCCACCTGACTGAGGTGCAGAAGCCTGGCCATATGTAATGTTAGTGGAAATTACCAAAAATAGTTACTTGCCCTATAAAGGGTTAAGAGTCACAATAACCAATCTTCGTGTTTAAAGTCAACGTATCTTTAACAACAAAACAGAAAACCTACCAGAGCACGTGCATTGGCTTTAGCACCCTTGTCCAGAAGAACTTTGGCCATCCGATGGTGGCCACAGTGGGCCGCTACATGAAGAGGGGTCAAATGGTCCAGCGTGATGTCATCAATCTCAGCGTTGTACTGCAGTAGCTGCCTGACGCAGTCCATGTGATCCCCCTGAGCTGACATGTGGATGGGGGACAGACCGTTCTGAACGGGACACAAAGAAAAAGTGGTGGAGAGTTGAAGATAGATTTGTTCAAGTATCCAAAGGAAAGCTTTGTAAATAAATGCCAGTGTGAAAAATGCACATCATTAGTAATTGATAGTCTATTCATTGTGATCAGGAAAACAGAGACACCAGCTGGGAAATACTCAGACCTGATAAGACTGAGCTGCTCTGTAAACAGATCAACGCGTCAGGATTCTGGATTTAATGTTTTTGGCCATCGTTTGCATGAATTTATAAACAACTAGCGAGCGAGGTTGTGAGCTGAATGTCTGATTTAATCTCCCTCAGTCATTTTATGAGGTTCAAATTAACATTCACAAAGTCAAACCAACGCTTAAAAGTAAGCTTCAATGATCACAGACGATGTCACGGCTCCAAAAGATAGAAGACAAAAAAAAAAAGACAGTAGATCAGTCAATGAATCCACCTTGGTTTTAGCCTGGATGGGAGCCCCGTGTTCCAGCAGGATCTCAATGATACGAACATGACCATTCCTGGCTGCACAGTGAAGAGGAGTCAGCTCATCCTGCAAAGAGATGAGTACAGAGAGACTGAGTAGTTATTGGAAAGGTGTTAAAGGATGATAAATCAGGGACACAAACGCTCAAGTGTGCAGGAAGGACACACACAAGTAAGGGACAATACATATAGGAAAATAGTTAATTGGTTACCTACCTTTGTTATGGCATCAATCTGTGCTCCTCTGTCCAGCAGTAGTCTGACCATCATCACATTTCCCCTCCTGGAGGCTATATGAAGGGGGGTGATGCCATTCTAGACAAGCAAGCAAAACCAGCTTTATTAATCATTGGTTTCCAGTCAAGGGAGAGAGAATAATGAAGTAACTACTAAATATATAGGAATCGTGCATAACACATATTAAGAATACTGCTTCCTGTGTGATGTTTTTATCCCGGCACACAATGTCTGAAACGCTCTTCAGGTGTGTGTTTCACTCTTACAGCTGAGGCCGACTGACCTTGGGGGTGAAGTTTACATTGGCTCCTCTGTTCAGCAGCAGCTGAGCAACACTCATATTCTCATAGTGGGCTGCAATATGGAGAGGTGTGAAACCAGTCTACAGAGAGAGACAAGATGAGAAAGTGTGATTATAAAAGGGCAAATTAGGATAATTATCATCTATTTATATCGCTGTTAAAAAAAAACAAACAAGGTGCAGTACATGATACATTCCACAGCAATGTGTATCAAAAAGCTCAATTTGTAAGAAACGGCGTTATGAAAGTTGAGTAGTTATTCTTTACGATATTTGCTCCTGCAATGTGCTTGTCCCTTTTTTCTCTTTCTTTCTGGAATATTCAATCGTCATTGTAGACCATGGCACAAGACGTTATGTTCCCAATGAGAGTATACCTTGCTGAGAACATCAGCGTTCGGGTCGTTTTGCAGAAGCACTGCAGCTGTGCGCGTGTCATCGTTTCGAGCAGCGATGTGCAGCGCAGGGAGGCGGACCTTTCCTTTAGTGCCATAGTTTATGAGGAGTGCCACAACGTTTTCATGGCCCTGCTGTAGCGCTACCGCCAGAGGAGTGAAGCCATCCTAAGAGAGGGCAGCAGGGGGGATGAAAATATGAGATGTCAGAAAGGTTGAATAGGTAAGGAGGTCAGAAAGACGTGAGGGGGGAATACCCTAGATTTTTTTAGGAGGATATAATGAATCATTAATACGGCTGATGTGGACAACCTCAAACTAACAAAATGTAAAACGCTCAGGCTAAAGAGGCACTTACTTCGGTTGGGAGACTCTGGTTGGCACCGTTCTCGAGCAGGAACTTGACCACCTCTAAGTGGTTCTCCTGTGCTGCCATGTAAAGAGGACTGAATCCTTTCTGTTGAGACGAAAAATACATTTCATAAAGTGACAAACACAGTTGTGTTTAGAGGTAGTGTATCTTGATATATGCGCAGCTCTTTTGCTGGTGTTACTTAATCAAGCACACAAATTAACAAAGAATACAAGCACTCAAAAAGTCTTGGCAAACACATTTCTGTTACACACTGCTTGCCGGGGACTCACGTGTGACTGGGCATTAACGTTGGCACCGTAGTTGACAAGCTCGGCCACCACTTTCTCCTGCCCTGCCAGTGCTGCGATATGCAGAGCCGTGTTCCCTTTCTGGAGGCACAAACACACAGAAAGAGAGAGAGAGAGAGAGAGAGGGAAAAATTAGAGTGAATGAGATGAACATAATTGCAAGGTAATGACCTAGATTTTTGTACAGTAACAGCTCAACACTGAAATACATAATGTGTTTTGTATCCATGCCGTTTAGAGAATAAAAACGTTAAGGGAAACCTGATGACTCTCTTTTTTTTTAGAGGCTGATCAGTAAACGCTCTCAGCTGTTTCCGTTTCTGTGGTAACGGGTTGCTGCAGTGGTCCTAAAAGTTGTGTTCCTGCTGGATAACGTGGGCAGCTCAATAACATAAGACACCTGAAGACACCTTAATAAAGTACCTTGGTGGTGGCTTCAAGCTCAATGCCAGAGTGTAGCAGCTCCAGCACCATTTTGACGTGACCTTCTTTCGAGGCCAGGTGTAACCCGTTGAGACCATTCTGAGGGAGAAAATCAGAGACAAAAGACACAGGCAGATAGGATTAAGTGATATCCCCCTTAAGGTGAAGTGTTTAGGCTTTATGTACAAATGGTTGCCCCTCGGATTTAATATTAAGGACTATTTTCAAGCTGCAGTAACACAATAATGGTCATGTTAATTATCAGGATTATAATAATAGTCTGCTTTAACTGAAAAGTGATACCACATCTCAGGACAACTTAATGAGGTAAGCAGTGGTCTTGCCAGTTAATGTAATAAATCATAGACTCACATTCTACCCTCCAAAATCAATTAATGGAAAGGATCTGTGCAAAGATCACTCAGGAATCTCAGTGTGCCAAGCTGTTCTTCACAAGCTTCAGCCTCGTCCTGTCCTTGGCTGTAAGCATTGTGGTCCGGACCACAACCATTAACATCAAGTATCTCATAACCTTCCAGAATTGACTAAATGAGCTATTAGTGTTCGCGGTCTGAGGAACCAGACCGTAATGTGTCTGACTTCAGTCTGAACACCGTCAGACTCTCAAGTTCATACTCCATCAGAGTTGTGGGAAGTGGGTGAAAAAGAGAAACACACTGCATCCTTTTGTCTCAGGTCAAACATCCACACTGCAATTCATTATTGTGCAGAACACCACCTGTTTAGTTACTATATGGTTAAAAAAACAAAATCATAGAGCAATGACACCAGGAGCACTCCAGGGGTCTACACAAAACTAGATGAAAGTTAGAAGTCACAAGGAGAGTGGAGGGTCTGTTTTATCTACACATGCTCACTCTGCCTGTTTGTCTTTGTGTCACTAACCTTTTGAATATTGCATGAGTGCAATCTGAGCTACAACCTGCCTGCTGTAACCAACCTGGCCACCAGGGGTCTCTACTTTCTTCACTGTTGCAAGGCTTCCCATTATGCTGCGGTGCCGCTCGATTGAAATGGGTAGCACAGTCTCTGAGTGAACATGCGCAGTGTGATGAGAAACAAACTGTACATCAGTGGCAGTCACACGCACTGTGGAATCTAGTGAGGCAATACATGTCTTTCATATACAGCACTGAAGCAAAACACACTGCAGTTGTAGGAGACCACGATAAATGAAGGGGGAGAGAGAGAGAGAGAGAGAGAGAGAGAGAGAGCACCGACGAGAGCCTGCAGGTTTTTAGCTATCCGGCAAGGACAGGTTATTTCTGCAGAATCGCATCAATCACACACACATATATATATAAACATCTATGCCCTTGCCTCAGTAAAAAAAAGAAAGTCAATCCAGTTGTAAAGAAGTCCCTGAGAAAGACAGGAATGAAAGAAAAACAACAGGATGATGGAACAAACTGCAAAAGGAAACGTATTTAGCATCACCAAAGGAAAACTAATCCCATGGTTGTTAAATTATGTTTATCATATCAACATTTTACAATCATGGTAGACAACAATCTCAACAGGAAAATGTTGAAAACCCTTGAGAAATGGTTGAAGAGCATACCTCGTAAGTTTACCTTGTAAGTGTTGCGTGCATCAGTAACACAACAGATTGTTTGAGTCTGGTTTCCTTTCTCAATGCCTCCCTCTCGTCTGACTATAAAAGCACTTGTCCACTCATTTACCAAACATCACTCCCACTACACAGGCATCCTCAGATCGACAATGCGCAGGGATGTTTGTGTTTGAGGGTTTACTACACACATGCACATTCGCACATGCATGTTCATGGATCCTGTTATTAAAACAGCTCGAGACATCTGCGTTACAGCCATGATGCAACAAGGTGTAAGGGAGCGAACCGTAGGGATGAAGATGGAGAGACTTATAATCTAATAGAGTTAATTATTGATGCACACCACTTTAAACAGCGATGGAGAATCAGGAGGTCTGGCAGTGGTTCATTTTTCATTTTTGTCTTTTGTTTCACACCCTTTGCTCGTACTGCAGAATTACATGCCATTGAAAAATTCGGTGGCATTAAGTGGTCCACTTAAACCCCTCTTCAAATTCTTCGAAAAAGAAATTGAGTGCAGTTTGTTCTTTCTCAGAGGAACACAATGATGTTTCGGAGTACCACTTTGCCTTCAGTCTGTTTCATAACCATTACTTCCTTACTTTGGGAAAGCCGTTTTACTTAAGAAGGTCCCACAGTTAGGTAAGAAATTGCTCCATCTCTCATACTTTTCTTTTTTCTTTTGCAAGACATAAAATTCAGTTTCATAACATTGCTTTCTTCTTTTACATCAGCGAATGTAACTCACTCTGCAGTAAAGTTCTCTGGCTTTGTGAGCGTGAGTTTTCGATCTTTGTGGCAAACCAGGCTTACAAAATATTACTCTACTCAGTTTTGTCTCCTGGCTTGTTGTAATTAGCCAACAGTTTTTCATGTGAATTGACATACAGATGTCAAAAGGTCTCCGCATATTTACCCACAAATTTAAAATGAAAAACAAAAACACATAGGACGAATTGCGTCTTTGTATATTTTTGTGTGACTGTTTTGATTTCGTTTTGTTGTGAACTCTCTCTTGTATGTTTCCACAAATACTCGGAATACTAAATCAATCTTCAATTGATTTAAAGGCAGGGTAGGTCATTTGCGAAAACTAGCATGATTTTGAAAGTAGCATCCTCTCTGTTCTCCATATTCCGTGCCGACATTGGTCGAAGTTTTTAGTCTGAAGTTTACAATTACAGATGAGATTTTTTTTTTTTTTGTTTCTTTTTCAGAGCACATGAATTATTAATTACTGTCAAGACGTAAAGACAATCTCAAAGAAAATATTAAAAAGAGAATCAGGAAAAACTTGTTTTACTTTCACGAACACAAAGACAACACAGCTGTTAAGGAGAGAGAAATTAAACATATTTACTTGATTAGCTATGTTGATGTCGATCCCGTTCTTAATGTGATCCAGAGCCTTGTCCAGGTTCCCTGAACGAGCTGCTCGCAGGAAGCTGGTTGCTGTGTCGGCCTGTAATAAACAGAGGAGGACCATGAATATACAGTATATTTTGGAAGTGCATAAAAACTGGTAAAACAAAGAAACAAACATATTTATTATCCACCACCAATGTTAAAAGTCAATAATATCAAACACAGATTCCAGTGGAACATTAATGTGTCTGAAATAGAAATGTGTTTCCTAAAAAAAACCCACAAGTCCTTGGTGCACCAAAAGCTCCTCGCAGGTAAAATAGCTAAATCGGTTCCAGTAAGATGAGAAAGTCTTTAAGGCAGGAAACACGGCTTATGCAGGAAATACAATACTACATCCATTGTCCCAACTTCCCTAAACACGTCAGACTCCTCACAGTCAAGCTTCGCCCACACTGTGAATCCGGCAGGCCTTCACAGCCTAGATGCCCAGCCACGAGCTCCACCGTCTGCCCGCCTGAAAGCTTGGAGTGTGTCAGTATTTGTACGCCCACCTCTGTTTTAATTCATCAGCCAATAGTGTAATATGGCCAACCTGTTACAATGAGATGTTTCCGATGCCCTGCAGGGGAAAAACTGCATCACCATCTTTACTCTTGACCCTCCTCCCACTGTTTGAGCTGTTATTCTCATGTGGTTTAATTACACGGAAATTGTGAGATTCAACAGGCCGTTGCGTTTTTTCCTCTCCCCTCATATATGATTTCTTTGCTGATGGAAAAACTAACAAAGAATTGTATTAAAAAATGTATATCCTACAAAAAAAAGTGACATTTTGGCTCTGTTCTCTAACCTTCTCCTGATCTCCTATTCTGAAGCAATCTCAGGATTTCCTTTCTCTGGGCCCAGTCTCACTCTGGCATACTGCAATGACATTTTGATATACAGTACTGGAACTTAAGAAGATCAAAGATTATGTCATTACTGTCAGCTTGGTGAAGGAGAAGCAGAAAAAAAAAACTTTTACTGTACTGACCATTTATGATGACCTAAGAAAATAGTATTTGACATGGTGCCAACACACATAGTCATGCTTCAGGACAGAGCTATAATTGAAATATTTTTTCTTAACCATAAATCAATATCTCATTATATGTATAACACCTGGAACATAAGGAAACACAACTTGTGCTCAGACTCTGAGAGTGGATCTTTCCCAGCATCATTCTGACCTGGGTATGAATGAACAGGTGCACAGTCTCTCTCTCTAGTTTTTCTCAAACCCCTCTTACTTTCTCTTTTTATATCAGGTATTCATTGTGTTGGACCCGTTTTTTTTGTGTTGAATTGTTACCTTTATCCTTGTGTCATTTTTTGTATTTGTTTTGTGTCAGTGTGAGGGCACTAGGAAAGGTTTTTCTTTCAAAGTGTCTGAATAATGACAGAAGAGATGGACCATGCTGAGCGGCCAGACACCAACTTAAAGATTCATTCATTTCTTTCTTAATGAAAGTCTGCTTTATGAAGTGTCAATGTATTCATTTCATGTTTTAAAAAAGTGGATTTACCTACCATGAATTAAAAATCTGACAAAAAAGTTTTTATTTGAGAAAAAGGCTTTCTTCCTCTCTTTTCTGAAGCCAGAATAGATAGCCTACACAGTTGTTGCTATTTCACCCATAAGAAATGTGTTTACAAATTTAAATCTAAAAAATTTACCCTGAATCCAATGAAGGTTGTCACTTTGGTTTCATTTAGGATTCAGATGGGAGCTTCATGTCCAACATCAACAAGCTGCAACTATTAAAGTATAAGATCTGTAAGGGTATTCAGACTGGGAGATGGGCTAATCTAAGCTCTCAGGAATAGAACAATGATTGCTAAATTGGTAATCTGTTATATTGTCCTTCCCATTTTTAATAGGTTAGTAATTATTACAATGACGGCCTGGTCATTTTCATCCCTTTAGTCATTGTTCTTTATTATAGGGTCCATTAGCATCGGTGTGGTATATATGAATATGTCAGCACATTTGGTGGACTTGTTATTTTTACTTTACAGAACTTTGTGAAACTGCTGCCACTGGTGTTTTCTGAATTAGCCCATCTAATGAGCATGTCCTGTCATTGCAATTGCTAATATGATTTGTCATCAGTTCTCTGCTAATACTCTACTTGTCTAATGCTGAGGATGACTATCTCTCTATTCAGCAGGACAAAACCTCTCATCTGAGGGCACAGACACTTTCATTTTGTCTATGGGGGCGGGGTTGCTTAAGAAAGATAGGCCCATCTCTGTATCATTAATCTTGCATTGTTTAAAGTGGAGGCTGGTGGTTGTTCTCGCACATGCAATTAAGTAGCTGGCTAGACTCAAATAAGTGTTGAACATGCAAATGCAAAAAAATTCCACTTATTATACATTTTAAAAACGTTACAGATTTGCTTGTATACAACACAAGTGGGGTTTTTTTCTTCTTCCCCTTATGTCTCTCACCACAAAGTGTCTGTGTATGATCTATCCACTATCTCATGTCTTTGAACATGAGAGTTTAGAGATTACCGAGAGCCTGAGGGCTCTGAGAGACTGAACTCCAATCCGACATTGTCGCTGACAGAATAACCCAGAGGGGTTTGTGCTGCATGTTTCAGGCCTGTATGGTATATCATATCATCCACCCCTCCTTCCCACCAGAACTCCACCAGATGAACCAGTTTCTAGAGCATTAATCATCTGCAGCGTTTGGTTGTTAATGAGTGCTGTCCAATTTTGAGTGTTGGAGTGTGTGTGTGTGTGTGAGAGAGAGAGAGAGACAGAGGGAAAGAGAATTAAGGACTATAGCATGGGCCATGAGCTGCCCACATTTAGCAGAAAATGAAAAAGCTTGCTTCACGACCTTTCAGAAACTCATTCGGCACCAGCTCGTGTCGCTGTCAGGTGAAAATCTATTTTCCTCTGAGCTCTGTTGCTTTCTGTTCACTTCCTTCACCCTCTCTCTTTTAGCCTCCCCTCCTTCCCTTTAGTCTTCCCAGAGATTAGAGCTGGACGTCATATCCTGGCAGTTCACTTGTAATTATTTGTAATCGTGGTGCCAGTCACATTAAGTTGTCAGATTACTGAAGCACCTCACTGTGCATCGCTCATTCCTTCCTAACCCTGCCTCAACCTAAAATCTGATTATCCTTTTCCTGCTGTTTGTTTTATTCAGGCTTCTCCCTTTTTCTCACATTTTACTTTATTTTATTCATCATATTTTGTTTCTTTTTCTTGTTCTTTTAACCTTTATTAACCGGTTCCTCTTTTCCCATTCACACTGAGCATATGTTCTTCTTGTATTTCTTTGCTTATTTGTTTGCTTTTTGTGCCTCATATTTTTCTGGATGCGATAAATGAGTGTACAAGCTTGAGAACAGTGTGGAGGAAAGTCATTGGTGTTTTTTTTGTTGTTGATATTCTTTGGCCTCCAGAAGCTATTTTTGGACATGTCACACTGTATCCCAATGTCTTCGGCCTCAAGTGACAGCTGTAATTAAGAAGTTCTTTTCTTCTGTGTGTAAGACAGGAGATGCAATGATTATTTGTCGAGCCGAGTGAAAGCCACAAACTGATATCTGCAGGAGGTTTTCAGATTCTCAATTTCACACTTCCTTAATAGACAATGTTTGCCTAAGGAATCCTCTCGCTCCCGAAGCATGTGTCTGGTGTTATGATTCAAAGTTACAGAATGAGGGGAAAAGCATTGTTTTGAGAGATGGAAATGCAATCTTAAAACAAAGCTGTTGGGTTCTTGTAAAATTTATAGTTCTAGTAGTAGTTTTTGACTAAAGTCAAAAAATATAAAGGGCTCTTCATTCCAAAAAAAAGGATATAGAACTCAGTTTGACACCTTCAGCAGATTCATAAACAACATACTGTTGGACTTGACAACCACAGAAGCTCACTGAGACAATAATAAATATTACATAATGACCATATAATGAATAAACCAAGATTTGAGATGTGAGAAAACAGGATAAACATAAAACACTAATATACAGAAACGATCAAGAAAGAGGACTCCGGACTAAAAAATAATGATGGGGCCGACTTAATCCAACACCAGCATCGGATCCAATATCAATGTAATTTACTTATCAAATATCGGTCTGATGGTGCTGATCCACGCCAGCGAACAAGAAAGAAGGTTGAACTCTTTAAACATACCCAGCTCACATTGAAAGTTGAGTTTGGCATTGAAAACATTCAGTCTACCGTCTTTAAGAACTGTAGGAAGTCTCTACAAATCGTCTCCATGACGACATTCAGACGAGATGGATCAGCACCTTCTATGATCAAAAGTAGCAACTCTTACACTTCAGTTGTAAATATTTAATGTTTGTTTGTGTGTGAACCCAGCACATGGTTCAGATACATTTCTTTGGAATCATTCCAGTGATTATGGATTCACATAAAGGTATTTTCTCTTTGAAAATGAAATGCAATGCCAGGTATACTACAGTTGTTTGCAGCCTTACACATAATAGCAACAACAATAACGATTATGATATGATTTTAAAAAAATGGCATCAATATCGACACATCGGAATCAGATCACAACTGGAAAAAAAAGTGGATCGTGCGTCTAAAAAAATACCACATGTGCATGACTAGAAACTTGTGGCCTCAACTGAGTGGTGCAGAAAACAATGACCACTGACATGACAATGCAAAAAAGTGAATCCAACAATTGACCTAAATAATGGCCCTGAGTTTAAATATGATTTAAAAAAAAGGAAAAACCTGCCAATGTGGTTGTTACTGTATGTCAAACTAATTTCTACACAGCTGTTCAAAATTATAAGGAGCATCTTCGGGTTCACCGCAGAGATTTGCTGATATCTTTGAAATCCGTGCAAATATTCAGGTGACTGCTGTGAGTAACCCCACGGCAGCTGATGAGGAAACACAAACAAAGTGAGGAGGAAATAAGGAAAGTGTACACAATGATATACGCAAACATATTTACTCTGTTATTAAAGAGCTGTATTCCTCAGACTGCATCCACAATGCTGACCTGACGGACACATCAGCACTCAACCATGAGCATAGAAGACAAACCACTCCGGCTAACAAAACAACAAGACAAGACCATACAGTTAATGGCTAGCATAGGAAAAGAAAAAAACAAATGCATCACTTAAAGTTGGTGAAATGCAGCAATATGTGTCTCTGATTTAGAGATACTCAAGACTCTGTCTGGATTGAAAAAAACACAAATTGATCATTGAAAGGGTCAACAAGTGTGATACAATAGTAAAACTTGTGTCATGTTTAATTTTGGGGACTGTAGGACAGTTGATAAAACAGGAAATTAGGTGGAGAGAATGAGGAATGAGATGCAGAAAAAGATCCTCAGGTTGAGATTTAACTCTGACCACCTGCTTGGATGAAAATAGTCTCTGTATGGGGTGTGAGCTAACGTGCTAGGCCATCAGCACCCTGCATTAGCGCAACTTTGAGTCCAATTTTTGTTCACAGTTCATACCAGCTGACATATATGAGCATAGTGTGAAATATGAACCATGTAAAACAGTCGAAAGTGTGGCTTTACTGAACTCAGGTAGCTCACCCAGCTGCAGTGGCCAATAATTTGTTTCCAACCTAACACGTCTCAGCCACTCATCTCCTGTCTGTTCCCCATATCTCCTCCTTATCGTTGTCTCTCTATGTGTGACCTCACCATACAAAAAAAAGACTACATAAACAAGACAAGGTGCAGCGAAAGAAGCAAGCTATCTGCAAAGTCAGTTTCATCAAATCAATTCTGACCATACAGCGACGTGTGACGGTCTCCAAGCCTGAGTGTGTCATCAACTATCATTAGTAGCACCTTGCTAATGCCTCCAGTTTAGCCGTGGACAGCTAGCCTGTGACA
Source organism: Symphodus melops (assembly GCF_947650265.1). Lineage (NCBI taxonomy): Eukaryota > Metazoa > Chordata > Actinopteri > Labriformes > Labridae > Symphodus > Symphodus melops. Next base: position 13,492,196 of record NC_136706.1, on the reverse strand, counting down.
CAACATGCTTATTGGCAATAAAGAAAGAGCTGACGTAAGACAAAAACTAAAGAGGGCCACAGAGCAGTAACGCCATCTTTACATCCATTATTGTGCACTTGCTGCGCTCTCCTTCCAGCATTTAGCATGTTAATATTATTTCTATATGCCATGAATAACTTGTGTCAGCAGGTTAAATTCATTAGAGCTTACAACAATCAGCGCCAAACCAAACCTTTTTATACATACCGGAATATTATTCAACTGCTACTGCTTTCTACTAGGTCGTCACTGTTTAAGTCAGCTGTGTTTCATGACACATTTCATTTCTGTGCGTTCGTGTGGGCAACCCACATAAATCCTCACAGTGAAACACAGACTCATATACTTAATGCTGAGCCAAAAATAATCACAGCATAAGCAGACAAAGGACTTCAGATATATATATACCACATGAGCGATAACACTGCAGCTAAACCGCTAACACAGTACACACACATGGATATTAAAAGCAAAAAGGTTAGAGCACTTCATTTCAGGTTTGCTATTTAATCAGTTTTTATCTGTGCCATTCTATAATGGGCACCTGCATGTTTCACACACACAAGGTAAGAAGCAGAGCACATTCATGCTGAAACTCACAAATGGTCTCGCAAATGCAGGTTGATAGACACCTCTCCCTCACACGATCATCAACACCTTATGCAAACCAATGAGTCACACATGGCTTGATCAAAATAAAAGCTGTCGTATTAGTAGCTGTTGTTGGTACACATTTTACCAGTGGAATGACTGAAAAATCTGAGATTTTAAGTGTTAGAATACTTCAATACGTCAAGTGCTGTATATTGGCAGTCTTCATGATTTGGCTTCACAAACACTTCAGGGTCAGGACTTCGGGAGAGAGGAATACACACGTCTGAGCCTCGTAAACTCATGTCCTGCAGGATGCAAGTGATGGTTTCGCGTTCTGTGGCTCTCCTCTGACTCTGACTGAGGTCATTGGCACAATGTTGGACATGTGTTCTTATCAAAGTGACAGCTCCTGCCACTTCAGGTTTTTAAATGAGTTCAAGCTTAGATTTCTCCTCACATCTCAACATGCACCATTCACACATCTTGTCTGCACTGTTACTTGGAAGACGCTTGTAGAATTACCTGTAGCAATGACACAACCAGTGTTGGCAGCTAAGGATGTATGGTTAAAAGAACATAACATGACGCCATGTCCACAGATAGATCTTGCATTGTAATATCGGTGGGAGTTAATCAACATTATTTAATAAATCTCCGGAGCTCTTGTATGAAGCCATATTGCTCTGAGAAGAAAAAAACGCTGCACATCCGTCTCGTCTCTGGCCACTGTATGAGTGACATGGCTCTGTTATCTTTTACTTTTATATTTGAGATCATTTTTACCCAAGCAGACACGGAGCAAAGAGGATGTATGTACAAGAAACGATCTGTAGGGGGCAAAAATATGAGGAAAATTAGTTTGGAAAAGAGCGCAGATGACATCGCCTTTCTGAAAAGTTGAACGATTTTGAACTTGAGTGCTCGAAGCTGCCGCACAAAAAAGTTGATAAAAGAGGCTGGACGCTGCGCTTTTTTTCCCCGCCAGACTGTCGCCCGCTGCTGCAAACAGTTAAATAAGACGCTGGTGCTCAGAAAGAAAAAAAAAGTCATTAATTTTCATCACTCAGGAAGATGCTACCGTGGATTTACTACGGTGCAGTGAAGTGAATAATAAATGCATTAATTAATTTCTGACTTTAATAGCGGGCCAAAGTTTTTCAATCCGTTTTGAAAGGGAGGGGATCCAAAACCTCTCTTTATCTCTCTTCAGAAACAATAAACCCTCAGATGACAAGGTTGCTAGTAAAGTAGGTATCGTTTGGTTACTGAGACAAGGTAGCATTTGTGCTTGTAAATGAAGAGCATTTTTTCGGTGCATCATGGTGAATACTTTTTGGTGCAAACGAAAAATCATGGCTGCATGTCATTAGAGAGAAGAAAAAAGAAACCTGCTCACATAGAGCTTAAAACAAACAACACACACACAGCCAAATTACATGCAGACACACACAAACTATACTAGCTAAAAATAGCATGCAAAGATGCCAAAGTGTGTAAGTGTTGGCAGCAACAGGGAGAGAGATGGATCACAGTAATGAACCCTCGTGGGTTTAAACAAAGAACACACCTTTACCGCAAATGACAGACAGATTCTCAAGTGAACTCAGACATGAAAAAGAACTGAACACAAAATATAACAATGTCAACACTATTAGTATTAGGTAGATTTAAACACAAATACTTTACAAATGATCTGTGGGCCATAGCAGGAAACCACACACAACATACAAATATTTAATCAAAAAGCCTCGTTCAGGTCATTAGACGCTTATATGATTATAACAGGCGCTTATGGTTGGACCAACCTTCAGTGGCATGAGAGACAACAATTCTAAACATGGCACTGTGCCACACGTGGACCTGTAAAACATGCTGCTTCATTTATCACGTATATTACTGCCACTCTTTCTGCTTTCCCACATGGTTCCTCTGCATCAGCCATCCCCAATTCCTCAGTTTAGACCTCTAACTCTGAAATATTACCTTGTCAGGGGGGACCCAGAGTTAATGGAAGAAGCTGATCAGCACAATTATAGTGATACATCTAAAGTAAACCAGCAGTGACAGTGCCTGGGAGTATTTTTAAATACTACACCTTGCATCCTGAGATCCTCACTTTTGAAAGGACTGAAGAAAGGATGTCGCCTCCTTCTAACAGCAAGCTGTAAATTCATTTTAAATTTTCCAAAAGAATTCATCAGACAATTTACCATCCAGACAAAGAAACACTGGATATTCAACCAATCAACGCAGAGAAATACGTCACGTAAAAGTATGTTGATAGGCGTGTAAACTACAACTTCTGAGATTAAATCCATACTGCACTCAGTTCAATATACTGTAGTTACTAGATGTTTTGCAACACATAACATAACAGGTAGCATGTACCATTGGTATAAACAAAATGAAGTGCTTTCCATTTTGTTTGACATGTTTAAAAAGTTACAAATCAGGAAGAGCTATAGTTTGGTTGTTCACAAAGAAATGTCTAAACATAGCTTTAAACCCGCCTCCATATGACAACAAGCCTCGATTGGTCCAACTCTGTTGAGTCTGTCTGAAAGGTGTAGGAACTAAAAGTATCAGTCAGAGATTTAAAGGCTGTGTTGCTCAAGTGGATTATAAACCCTACCTTCCAGTTGTGATGGGATCAACTCTACCAATGAGCCACAGCTGCCTCCTGTATCATACACGTGTGTAATTTACACACATTTGTGTGAAAAAAATATGTATCTTTAATCTTTTCAAAGAAAACAACATTTCAATAATTATACCTCTATTCATAAAGGACGAGCTGCACTTTAACTTTCTTGCCCCGGAAATGGCAGATCATTTGCGAGCATGTCTATATGCCTGGCAAGATGAAGTCATAGCCTTGAGAATGAAAAATCAATACAGTCCACAAAAGCTCGACAAAGTGGGAGCTGATCCAATACTGATAGATGGATGGATGGTTGGCGCGTACGACGGTGGGAAGATGAAATGAAATGGATAGACAGTAAAGTAAGTAATAGATAGTAAAATGCTTAAGAACCATAAACTTCACATTTTAGGGATGCATCCTGCATTTAATTTTAGAAGGAACATACGTCCACCAACACAGTGAGGAAATGTGACTAAAAAAAGAGAACTTTCGATAGGCACAAGCAATGACTGTTTCTTTATTAACATATTGTGGTAAAACGTGAAATAATGGAAGAATTAATCCAAAATAGATTGCTTGTTTAGAGAGAGACTTTTTGCGGTGCGGCTTTTATGTAGCTCTCCAGATTGTACAAAGACAGACTGTTTGCCTCTGACTTAGATCGAACACTCACGGGGACATCAGATGAGCTTTCACGCAAGTTCATCAACTGCACAATCTAATAAGAGAGGTTCACAAAAGATGTTTGATGTCATCTTGGCGTGCATGCTCCAAATCCTGACACTAATCTAACAAAGCATTAACAGTACATAGACGACACATTCATACAAACAATGCTAAACCCACAACAATCCAGGAATAGCCCAAACAGCTGCTGTTAATAAAAACTGCAGCTTTCAGCTTTCTTGTATCAAGACCCACCACATCTTTGTGTTATCAGCTTCATGTGCAGAAAAAGGCTTCTATTTATTCAAATAAAAACGAGTTGAAGACAGATAAATGCTGATTTGATTCTGTGGAGATTAAATATGCCTCTTTTAACAGTGACGAGACATCAAAACGTGGATCTTCCTGTTGTCTTCGCTATCTCGGCGCTAAAGCAGAGCGTCTGAAATATTTATAGCCACTGTCAGGCCACTGCTTCTGCAACCCATTACGATCAAACAATGCTTCTTTTCTTTTTCTTTTTCTTTAATTCATACTAGACTATATTCTTCATACATTTGTTGGTGTTGTGTACACCTGTAGTCTGCTACGTTATGATTCAACCTGGTCTGAAACACAAATATAAGGATAACAACAACACACACACTAATGCATAGTTGCACACACACACACACACACACACACACACAATCACATGCACACACACATAGAACAAGCAGAAGATGATGAGAACACGGCACTTGCATATTTAACCACTGCACACACATTATGTGCACGTGTGCAACATTAATATTACATGACCTGTTCTCTGCCTTAATGGTGGCATTCGAGGATAAAATATAATACTTCCTGGCACCCAAATGATTTTTGCAAGCATTTAAAATAATGTCGTTTTAGAGAGGTGGTTTAGCACAGCTGGCAGAGCAGACCCCCCATGTGCATAGGCAAACAATCCTCATCAGCTGCAGTTTTCAGTCCCGACCGTGACGAGGTTCGGTGCATATCATCCTCTGCTCTCTCTCCCCTCACTTCCTGTCTTTTTCAGCTGTCCTATCTAATAAAGGCAAGTCCAAAAAATGATCTTGATTTAATGTTGATGTGAAAGACATGTTGCAGAAATCGCTATATTAGAATAATCATTATGGAAAAAAGAGCATGAACTCAGACGTTTGGTTTCAGTGTGAAGCAGCCAAAAAAAGAAACACTGCTATATTCCCCTTTAAGATGCATAATTTATTATTCTTCCATTTAACTTTCTGAGTCTAAAGCCAAACTTCATAATCTACTCTCTCCTGAGAATAATCCTGTAGAGTAGAGAGCAGATAGTGTGCACATATGCACCCCCCTCTGTCTCCTTTCTGAGTGTTTTCTTTTTGCCTTTGTCACGACCAGGTGACACGACCACAGACATTTTCTAACTCCATGATCTCTTGTTCCTTTTGTCTCTATAACTCTATTTCTGTTTTAAGCATTTCTGCCTACAGCATAGAAAAGAAGATCGTCACAGCGAGAGAGAGAGAGAGAGAGAGAGAGAGAGAGAGAGAGCGACAGCAGGGAACAATAAAGTAATGTGACACACGGCGAAGTAGCCCTGAACTCCCAGATTCACAAGCACTTCTTCAGCCGGCTCAGCCACACATCATACCCACCCTTTTCTTGTCATTACTCCTTTAACCTTTCGCTTATCTCGTAGCTCTAAGCACCCTCCCTTCTCCCTCAATCTACCTCCTCTCTCTCTCTCTCTTTACATAACCTTTCAATATTTATGAGCACTGCAGAAACCCTCATAGCAAAGCATGCTGGGTAGAGCTGTCCCTCAGAGTCTGCTCCTGACGTCATAACTCTGTGCTGACATTCCCTGCCTTGTCTCAGTAAGCGAATGAAAGTCAAGTTCCCTGCCAGCAATGGATACCTGAAAGGACATGTTATGAGCACACAGGAAGTGAGACTAACTGTTGTAAAAGCAGGTCTTTGAGGGCACAAATGGTCTTGCATAAATCTTTGGAAGACAAGTGTCTACCATTGCTTCCCAAGGGTGTCAGGGTCAAGTTTTTTGGCTGCGATTGCAAACTTTCCCTAATATGATATCAGTTTGCCTACATGTACATTTGTCAGACACTGAAACATTAGCTGTATCAACATCTTCTTGACCCTGCAACAATTGTAAACTGAGGTGAAAGAGCACTAGTATATATGGTTGAGAGCGGAAAAGATATTGACTGGTGTCTCATCATACCATTTTATCTCTAAATCCTTCAATGAAGAGTTGAGTTAGTGAATGTTTTTATAAGTCTAATTAAAAGACATTGGGCTGATATGAAATATATTTAAGTACCTGAAATACACTTTTCATAGAAGGAGATATCCTGATAAGTCAGCACTTTTCCATTTGGTGTCCAGCATGCCTATCATCTGTCCATGAATCTGGACAAACCTAATAGAAAATAGTCACGTAAGAGCCATTATGGATTTTATCAATGGCCTCAGATTTTTTTTTTTTTTTATGATGACATTGAAAAGTCATTGTCATTAAACAAGTCATGCACCCCCAATCAAGGATTATATCTAATAACGAACGCACCATTAAACAAATACGTGCCTTCATGGGAAGAGATGAAAATTAGAATGACAAAAGATAAAAAGCCCAGAAGGGGACATTAGGTGAGGACTGAATTCATACCAGGTGCTTGTGCTGCCCCTTTGGTAATTTCCTTGAAGCTATGTGCCGAGACGCTTGGTCCTGATTGGCCAAAGCCGCATTGCATTGAAGCTTTTTGGAACACAGCTGTCTGTGGTTGTCCAATAAACTTTAAGATGTAAGTTCCATAAACCAGCACTGCATGATTTAGAAGTTGATTTCATTGTATCTGATCAGCTGGGACTTCATGTGACTGACCTTATATGTGTGCTGAGCCTCTCACTTTTAATAGCTTCTAAAATCTTCATTTGGAGCATCCCTTCAGAGAGGCTCCATGCTCTGGCCTTATGCTGAATTAGGTTTGCTATCATAACCATGTTTTGTACTGCTTAACACCTAAATGTTTAATTTAGGCTATAGAAGATCGATATCTCTCTTCTATTAAATATGTCCAAACCTTATAAACTTCTCGTAAATGTGTTTTCTTCCTTTTCAGTAAATGTCCATACCTCACTTTTACATGGTAAAGACGATTGAAGACAAGCTTTGTGAGAGCATTCTGTCTCCTGTTCATGAGAGAGCTTCACAAAAAAATGAGCCAAAATGCCTGTCTCTGCCTCGAGCGCTTTATTGTGAAATGCTGCTTGACCTACATGAGGGTACTTCTAGAGTGCAGCTAAAGACAGTACTGATGTATCCAAAAGGTTTCCGTTATTTGTAGATTTTCAGCACCAACCTGAGTGTAATTTTGAGTTTCGTCATCAAGACTTCTTATGAAACTGCAAGCGGTTAATGTTTTTGTTCTTTTGCTGATAAGACCAATTAATGTTATTATTATCATTAAAGACATTAATAAATGAATTGATCCACTTTTATTGAAGTTAACGTCTTTCTTAACAGTGAGTTAAGTTCATTTTTGATTAACTCGTCCAACCTGCCTACAGCCAGATGCCAACATGGCTAAATCATTTCTCATGGAAATTACAGACGCAAGTTGCCTTCAGTTCACCCAGTGAGTGTAGGCAAAAAGTTTTTTCTTGCCGCGCTATGACGGATTAAGCTGGGCTCTTGTAATTTAGCCACAAGTAAGGTATTTTACCTTTTTGTAAACATAACGATGAGCATGGTCTTGTTACCTGCTCTTTTGTCAATGTTAACAGACAAAGAGTAAGGTCTTGAACCTGCTTTTTGTAAAGTGTCGAGATAAAACCTGTTATGAATTGACGCGATACAAATAAAGATTGATTGATTGATTGATTACGTTTGAAACGTTTTTGGCAACCAGCTGAGACTCCAGGAAGAGGAAGCTACTGGTCAAGGGGGCTTTACATGAGATGATTTAAATGTTACAGTATGGGAGCAGATAGTTTCAACACAAATTACTTGTGCTAAGCTAAGCTATCATGCTGGTCGGTGTGCCCTTGATATTAAAAGGGCAGATATGAGAGTGGAATAATAAGATAAGAAAGGTCATAATTAAAACCAATTTTATATGAAATCAATAAATTAGATGTGTATTTTGGATTCTGATTCAAAATGAGCTAACCTGTTTTTAAAAGTCCTGGATGAAAGGTGAGGTGATGGGGCAAACCAAGCACCTCATGAATGGTGCATTACGATCCACAAAAAGTGCAAAGACAGAAAAGAGAAGAAGATAAGCATGGGCAAATTGAAGAAATGGAGCCACTGTGTCTGAAAGTCATGTGGGCATAACTAATGCAAAGCACTCAGCTACACATGGTAAATGACGGCACGATACCTCCCATAAGGGCAATATACAATTACTATGACAGGAGGAAGCAGTCAGAGGTGGGAGGAGCAAGAATGATGGATAGGAAGGAGGAGGAGGAGGTAGGAGACAGAGAGGACGTACAGAAGAGAGGATTGGGAGTGTGAGAGTGTAAAAGGAAACAAAGGAAGGCAAAGGACATAAAAGGGTAATGAGAAAATGAATGGGTGAAAAGGGAAAAAGGGGGGTAGCACTAGGGAGCTGAGTAGGAAAAAGAAGAGAACATGGAAGGCCAGGGAGGGCAGGTCAAGAGGTTAAAAGGATTTTGGAGGTTTGAAGGGATAATGTCTTTCACACATTCACATTCACATTAAAGCCATGAAGTTTAGGCAATTCTGCTCATGTCCACAGTCACATTCAGCTGTAGGAAAGGAAGAGATTGTGTAAATTAAAATTTGAATGGCAAGTCAGATGTTCATTTTTCTTTCTATTTATGTGGCTGCTTATAAGAACGTGTCATGAAACAGCAAAGCAGTTGTCTGAGCTTACAAATAATTATTAGAATAACCTCTAAGTGTTCTCCAGCCTTTCATCTATGTTCACTCTTTCCCAGTACAGTATCAGTGTTTTTTGGTGTTAATAAGACTTACATCAGTGTGCTCCAAAGGGCTCATGCGAAACGTATTATTGTGAACGTGACTGTTTCAGTGGAATGGAGAGGTAGAGGTCAGGAGAGAGTGAGACGAATGAAGAGAGGAGGGGTGAAAAACCAGCTGCGAGAGAAGTCACGTTGTAAAGCAGACAATCCGTGTGTGATGAGTGAGATAGATGTCTTTGAGCAATGAATCCCCACTGGGACATTTCTTTTTTTTTTTTTCACTTGTTCTACCTCCACAAGAAGAGGTCAGAGGTCATGGTCAGATACAGAGTGAGCACCTCCAGGGCTGGTAGGGCTGCTGTGCCGAGCTCAAACTCACTGAAGCAATTTCAGATCAGCCGTAAAATACAGCTTGTCCGTCCTTCTATCAATCTATGTCCATCCTATTAGCTACATAAATCTTTTTATCCACTCTGTGGTCCATCCATCTTTGCATCAGCCTGTCATATTTAACTATTAAAGCCCTATTTCCACACAGCGGTCCGGTATGGATCAGTACAGTTAGGTACAGTTTGGTTCGGTAAAGCCTGACCCTGTTTGAGTTTCCACAGCCAACTGTGCCATATTTGCTAGGCCGCAAGTAATAAAGATACCAATATTCATGTCAGCTACATAATAGCGTTGCATGATAGCAGCTAATTGCTAACAGCTAGTTTTTTCATCTTTTTAAAACATCCCTTACCAAACAGAAATGAAAACATGCTCTTAAATCTAGAGACAAGGGGAACAGCGCTTCCCTTTGCTGCTCCCTCAGTCGATGAGACACTGTTGTAACTCTTCACAATCTGTCAGTTTATCACTCCAGCCTCCCCCAGCCATCTGTCACTCGTTCATTTGAGGTGATCCCAGGCCAAGCCTGGGGTTGTTGGGGTTGCCTTGGGACTTTGTAAACATTCAGTCTGAAGAAATCCTACTGTAACAGAAACTCTCTACATTTGGGCTAAAAAGAAAGCCAAAATGTTTATATAAAAAATGAGCATGTTAAATATACACTCAACAAAAATATAAACGCAACACTTTTGTTTTTGCTCCCATTTGTCATGAGATGGACTCAAAGATCTAAAATTCATTCCAGATACACAATATTACCATTTCTCTCAAACATTGTTCATAAATCTGTCTAAATGTGTGATAGTGAGCACTTTTGCTTTGCTGAGACAATCCATCCCACCTCACAGGTGTGCCACATCAAGATGCTCATCAGACACCATGATTAGTGCATAGGTGTACCTTAGACTGTCCACAATAAAAGGCCACCCTGAAATGTGCAGTTTTTGCTTTATTGAGGGTCTGGGGACTCAGAACCAGTCAGTATCTGGTGTGACCACCATTTGCCTCATGCAGTGCAACACATCTTCTTCGCATAGAGTTTATCAGATTGTCAATTGTGGCCTGTGGAATGTTGGTCCACTCCTCTTCAATGGCTGTGCGAAGTTGCTGGATATTAGTGGGAACTGGTACGCGCTGTCGTATACGCCGGTCAAGCACATCCCAAACATGCTCAATGGGTGACATGTCCGGTGAGTATGCTGGCCATGCAAGAACTGGGACATTTTCAGCTTCCAAGAATTGTGTACAGATCCTTGCAACATGGGGCCGTGCATTATCTTGCTGAAACATGAGGTGATGTTCATGGATGTATGGCACAACAATGGGCCTCAGGATCTCATCACGGTATCTCTGTGCATTCAAAATGCCATCAATAAAATGCACCTGTGTTCTTCGTCCATAACAGATGCCTGCCCATACCATAACCCCACCACCACCATGGGCCACTCGATCCACAACATTGACATCAGCAAAGCGCTCACCCACACGACGCCACACACGCTGTCTGCCATCTGCCCTGAACAATGTAAACCGAGATTCATCCGTGAAGAGAACACCTCTCCAACGTGCCAGACGCCATCGAATGTGAGCATTTGCCCACTCAAGTCTGTTACGGCGACGATCTGGAGTCAGGTTAAGACCCCGATGAGGACGACGAGCATGCAGTTGAGCTTCCCTGAGACGGTTTCTGACAGTTTGTGCAGAAATTCTTTGGTTATGCAAACCAATTGTTTCAGCAGCTGTCTGAGTAGCTGGTCTCAGACGATCTTGGAGGTGAACCTGCTGGATGTGGAGGTCCTGGGCTGGTGTGGTTACACGTGGTCTGCGGTTGTGAGGCCGGTTGGATGTACTGCCATATTCTCTGAAACGCCTTTGGAGACGGCTTATGGTGGAGAAATGAACATTCAATGCCCGAGCAACAGATCTGGTTGACATTCCTGCTGTCAGCATGCCAATTGCACGCTCCCTCAATGCTTGCGCCATCTGTGGCATTTTGCTGTGAGACAAAACTGCACATTTCAGAGTGGCCTTTTATTGTGGGCAGTATAAGGTACACCTGTGCACTAATCATGGTGTCTGATGAGCATCTTGATGTGGCACACCTGTGAGGTGGGATGGATTGTCTCAGCAAAGCAAAAGTGCTCACTATCACACATTTAGACAGATTTATGAACAATGTTTGAGAGAAATGGTAATATTGTGTATCTGGAATGAATTTTAGATCTTTGAGTCCATCTCATGACAAATGGGAGCAAAAACAAAAGTGTTGCGTTTATATTTTTGTTGAGTGTATGTTAGAAATTACTCTCTTTATTCGCTATATTCTCAAAGATACTTATTCAAAGAGACCCAAGACTTCTTATACTTATGTTGCATCCAGGCATCACGTTTATAAAGCTCAGTGAACTGAGAGTTTATCTTAAATTTTTGATAGTATTAATTATTCATGTTTGTGTATAAAAGCTTGTCGTGGAAGGCATTGTCGTTGTAGAACAGTGCTGTTCAATGATACTCTACTGTGTCTATAACTTTAAACTTCTCATTTAAAAGGATCTACACCTTTCTGAGCCTTACTGATTCATAAGTATATGGATACATGTAGGACTATGTAATGTGTGTACAAATATTCATGGTCATGTATTCTTATTTCTGTAATAGCAAGACCCATACTTAAGCCAACCCCTCTTTTCTCAATGTGCTGAAAGACGTGTGTGCTCTCTACTATTATTAAATGATATGTAGCAAATAAATAAACTATTAACTATTTACTTCATGCTTACAATTAAAAGAGACCAACAAGAGCTGAAACAATAAACTTATTCAACTTATGTTTATTGTTTCAAGAGCAAAACTTGATTATTTAAGTAATGATGGAACATTTTAAACTGTTTAGTTTTATGATGGTAAAAAAAAAAGCAAGAACCTACTCAGTTCCATGAGTCAGGTTTTTGATATGGAGGCTGTAATCTGAGTAGGATTTTGGAGATATGTGACGTTTACTCGACTTGAAGTGCAACGCTATTCACAACATGATTTGTCATAGACAAATTCTAAAATAGGTTATTTGATATAATATTCCAATTAAGTTGAATGGAACGTTGACATACTACTTGCTTTCATTTAAATCCCTAATGTCAAGGTGGAATCATGGTACTGCTGAACGCACAAAGAAAAAGGGAAAAACCCAGCATACAAACAATTCAGTAGTCAGTATGAGGTAGAATACATTTCATGTTCATTTTGCATGTTCAACAGTTTCTAGGCTTTTCAGTAGCAATGAGTTAGGCAACAAATAGCCAAAAGAAAATACATCTCTTTTGTTTCGGGACTTCAATTAAATCCATTTATACATACTGAGCATCAATATGACAAACAGAACCTTTCCCAGTCTGGCAAGTAAGTTCAGTGCAAACTCCACAGTGAAGTCACTGTGAGGTCACTGCAGTGTGTCTCAGTAGTTGAAGGCAGAGTTGGATGTTATTTGTCAGAGTATCTGCAATCCTGGCCTGGGAGGCAGGCAGGCATAGGGGACTCAGTGGTGGGGGGCAGCAGCGACTGCCCTATCGTGACATTGACTGACTGACTACCAAATCTGCCGTGTCATGAATCAGGACTATAGAGGGCTCTGGAGCTGACATGTACTAACTCACACAAGCGCGCTGACAGGCACAAGGCAACTACGCACAAATACAAAGGGAGTCTTTACCTGTGGGTGAACACACATGCACCAAAATAATCCATGTGAATAGATTGACACAAATGAACAAATGTGTAATAGACATGAGCAGACATTAAAACATACACACTGTTACATGCTACATCTTCTTTAGCCCTGCTGCTCACAGGCAGTCACAGAAGGTGACATATGCTCCTCTCTGCAGGACAAAAACTCCATCACCCATAAGAATGTACATATGAGCTCATGGCTTGTAGTGAGCAGTAAAAATCCAGTTGCTTTGCCTCAAGAACGACAACAAAAAACAATTAAAAGGAAAAAAAAACTGAGAAAACCCTGAACCCAAATGTCTGTTAAATCTTTTGATTTCCATTGTGGCTTGACTGGGTAACATACAGTATAATGCAAGAACTGAGAGAGAAAGAGGCTAGTGTAAGTAGTACACTGGGTATGAATCATTTATGCATTGTCACTATAATAACGCAAAATCTCCATAATTTGCTCTCTTCATCTGTCTCAAGGTCAAATTCAAAAAGCATATTTTTCTAGTGATAATCACTGACAGGCATGACGAGCACACCCAAGCTGATCCCAAAGGTGTTCACTGGGGTTGAGGTCAGGAATGCAGGCTGGTCCATTTCATCCTCTCCACTCCCAAATTGTGGATAGTCACAGATAAAACCTGCTCTGTGGGGGTGAACGTCATCTTAGAGGATAGAGTTTGGTCCAAGACCTTGGAGATACAGTATGGGATTGCCACTGCTTGCAAAATCTCATCTCGATATCTGTCTGCATTGAGATTGCCTCCAATGATGACAAGCTTAATTTTTCCAGTGAGGGAGATGCCGCCCCACACCATCACACTGCCTCCACCAAAAGCTGGACCTTATCATTGCAGCAATCACAGCGTTTGCCGCGTCTTCTCCACACTTCGACCCTATGAGCCAACTGCCAAAGGCAGAAACTGGAATTATGGCTGAACATAACGTTCCACCACATATTCAGATTCCAGTGCACCTATTGCTGACACCAGTGCCTGGGTATCAGAAGCTCAAAACTCAATAACAACAGCAGAATTACCTGTTCTGCATTGGCAGAGAAGATTTGGCAGGTTCTTCATGGGCGGAACCCCCATACTCAGCTCTGCTGCTTATCAAATGTATATTCCTCACAAATGTGGCACCATTACAAAGGGAAATAAACATGCTTTCCAACAGTATTTCCAACATCTATTTTAATGAAGTAACTTATTTTTCAGTCATACAGAGGCTTAGCTGTGTAGCATCAGAAAGTTTGTGCTTCACATCTCCTGAGAAATGCTGTGGTAGTTACCACCGAGTGTCAACAGACTGTTAATTATTACTTTAACTCTACATTGCTATTAGTGCCAGTGATGGTGAATTAGGTCATTATTATTTTATAAATGAATGCATGTTAGTTTTATACATTACATTTTAATGCAAACACACAGAAAGACACTGTTTGCTCCTCAGCACATTTTTGGATTATTTTACCTTCTGCATGTCTTTTTTTTTTTCTCTCTCTCTCTGACTTGGGCAGGTTTCATCTGTCCAAAAGCAGGACAATCCCCAAGCCCTCCATATTGTTCTTTACTCATTACAATGATGCATACGTTTGATTACTGATAATGACCATAACATATATGTTCGTGTTTTCATATCTGCATGTGTCTGTGCTTATGGAAGCTGTATGTTCACTCATGTTGCGCCCAACTGTGAATGTCGCTGCATGAGACTGCGGGTTATCACTAATCACCCAGTTGGAGCAGAGTAATACCAGTGGGGGAACCGCTGAGAGAGGGATGAGGGCAACAGAGGTGCTGATCAAGGATGAGGGAGGAGAAATCATAGAGGATGAAAGTATGATAAACATGAAGATAAGCTCTCAGGGGGGAGTGGGTACTTACTGCCATTATTGTGAGCAAACAACTACCACTACAACTGGTTCTAAAAATACACCAATAGCATTAAGAATAGCAGTGTCAGCTCTGCCTTGCTATTCTTATTGCATCTAAAACAAGCTTTAATTAAGTAAAATAACTTTTCCGGGTTATTGTAATCTGGTATTTCATTTAACTCCGTTTTAGAATGTAACACTGTACAGAGACATTGTATTTCATAAATATAACATGATGGAAAATATCCACAATTAATAAAACTATAACCACAAAAATAGCAAATAATAGAAAATCTGCCTCACATACCACACTGAGAGAAAAATGGTGTTATCCCCAGCCACAAATTACTGGTCTGATAGATTTCACGGGTTGGTGACCACTCCCTGAGGCCAGTCAATAGAGCCAACTCCTTATGATTCAGCATTCTGTGCAGGTTCACAAGGGGCGTTTTAGCCCACGAGAAGCCATCCATCAGTTGGACAAACCCCTAGCTGATACCTGGGTCAGGCCTGAAGTGAGGAGTATAGTAGTGGTGACACATAGCCTGACAATTTAAAGCGAGAGCACTTGGCATGTCCCCAAAGGCCAACAAATTTTCCATAAAGTCTAGATGAGAGAAGTGAGTCACAGAGAAAGAGAAAAAATGAGAAACTGCAATACTTAGTGAATCGGGATCTGAACTCTTTAGCATCCCGATAAAAATAGGCCCTGAGCCAGAGCAGACACTAAGAAGATCAGTGACATAAATGCAGACCCACAAAAAAATGCAGAACATTTCTGAAATAATCCTTCCTTCAAGATTTTCTCCAGACAGTAAAATAGTAGAAATATTCCCAACATAGCTGTTTGTGTTAAACATCAGCTTTTCAGTTTAGCTAATGCAAACTTTTATTTACCTGAATGATGATGACGCTTTATCAAGAAGAAGAGCTGATGAACAAAGATGTTGAGAAGGCAGCAGGGTGACTATATGACACATTATATGATGTCACAATGAGAAGTCATTCAGCTCTTTCTAGAGCTCATGCTATAATAAACCTTGTGCACCAGGGAGAGCTAAAAATATAGGCTAGACAAGCTGACACACTGCATTTGTAGAAAGCTGTGCATCGTTTGGAGCGCCATCAGTCATCCGAATCATTCACCAGTTGCTGATGCTCGTCTGTCTGTGTTGTGTATCAAACGTGATACTCGTACTGTACACCACTGAATCCAGGCATGTCTACACAACAACGACAAATGACAGGCTTTACAGGCGGGAAAAAGGAGTATTAAAATGGTGATTCCATTTTGGGATCAAATGCCTGTATGTTAAGAAATGTGTCTATTGTTTGTGAGAACAATTCAAAATTGTGTTAATCTTTTACATGCTGCTTGTACAACACGTTCAAAAGACAGAAATTCATGTTATGACAAACAAGGACCTGGAATTGAGGACAATCTCTATGTGAAGCATTATCTCTCTAATTAATATTTCATGTCACACAGAAAGGCCCCTAAACCATGTTCTATGAGATAGAGGAGTCATGGGAACTTATAGCTGTGGTGAAATATATCTGGTACGTCCAACATTTCTTGAAATATGGAAAGTGGCTTTGAAACAGAAATACAATAAACATATGACATACAATTTAACAATCTACTTTACTAGAATTCAAAGCTGTGTACAGTAGCTCATGAGAAGATGAGCTAGCTTGAGCAAACCTTTATGACTATGTCATTCTGATGCCTGTTCTTGACCTATTTGAGACAGTCTAGTATTTCTTTGATGGAAGCTTTGTTTATTTAGAGTTCAAACTTGATCTAAAGGTTACTGGACTTGCTTGAAGATCTTGAGGTCCAATTGCCTTTAGATGCAGCTTTAAATTTACCATGATGACTGAGAACCTGCGCAGCCATTGTATTTAGAGGCACATTCAAATGACACAGATTGGTATGTGGGATATGCATGCTGCATGCACAACAGCAAGGGTTGTTTGTTTCCTATTTATTCCCTTGAGGAAAAGCAAATTATAGTGTAATCAATCACTGACTTCTTTCTGCAAGGTTCAGTAAGCCTGATGTCTTGAATTCTGATGAAAGAGAAGTCTCAGCTTGAGCTAGGATGAGAGGGATATTTTAATATGTATGCCAGTATGTATGTCCTCTCACCTTGTCCTGCCTCATGGGATCACTGGTGCAAAGACATCAGCACAAAGCTTGTGACCCTGTAAGCCACTCATTCCATCCCAAAACTGCTGAGTCATACCTTTAATTAATTACAAAGAGGCCATGATCAACACATCTTGTGTGTTTGAGTCACAGACGTGTGTTAGAGATGTTTCTGTATTTTGTAAGAATTCAATACATGTAGATATGCAATCAAGCAATTGAGTCAGGTGTTGCAGAACTTTGCAATGTTTTTATACTTAAGTAGATCATCTGTGAAATCAGGCTGATCAAAAGACATGATGTTTGAGTGAATTGTTTGTTCAAATACTTTTACCCAGGACACTTCTTACATTGCATGTCTATTCTCCCATTCACACCATATTAACACAAATACAGCAAAAGCTCCTATGGAAAGTGTCCTTTAGCACTTAAAACAAAACCAACCATACACATTCATACAGCACTTACTTTGCAGCTCGAGCAATTTGGAATTCAATGTCTTTCCCAATAACTTTTTGACATTCAACATATTACAGGAGCTGGGGATTGAACTCCCAACCACCCCTAAGAGTCAACCAACTCTAGCACTGAGCCACAGGTGCATATCGTCTGATAGCTGTTTTGAATTTGTTGTTTTAATTACAAGGGGTTTTTTTTGTATCCTGCTGCCAATGAATTTATAGGATGGAACATACAGTGGCAGCTACCAATATGTGTGGGATTTTTTTCTCTGTTCGTATTTTAATCTCTAGCCCTGGTTTGTGCTCTTGTGACTTAGCAACGTGCCAACAGGAAGTTAACAAAACAGATTACAAGGAGCAAAATGAAGTGATTATTAGGCAGGAAATACACATGAATCTGTAGTATTCCCTTTTCCTGTGTTGTCATTAAGCCCTGCTATGTCTGAACAATTATTTTGACAAAAATTCAAGTTGCCTGCTGTGTTGAAATCATGATACCGTTCCACACTCCGTGCCTCCAGAGCAGTATCACATTTCCATCTGTTCCATTTTTTTCCTGTTATTTCAAAAACATCTAAATGCCAGAAAATCATCATTTATGACTCATAAGCTGTTTTGGCAGACTACAGTGTTAACATTTATTTGTTGTCCTTAGCCTCTAACTCTGTTTAGACAGCTACTGGATGCCTTATCGACGAGTCCTACCTGATTGTTTGCTGGAGTTGTCAATAAACAATATACAGAGGAAAAATTGCGCTTGCTGATAGGTTAGTTACGAACAATCAGGAGGCAAGAGATATCTGGCAAGAATGAAATGAAGATACTGTGATCTATTTTCCAGTGTTGTGGAAAGTTTGAACGTGTTACGCTACTTGTTACTCACATAAGGGTTGACATTGGATCAATATCATTCTGGCATTAGGAAAGCGCTTCAGGGAAAGATAGAGCAAGAGATAGAGACATTCAGATAAAAGGACAGAGAGAAGGAAAAGAGCAAACAGTGTGCACGGGCTAACAGACAAGAAAAATCGCCGCAAGTTAAGAAAACTGTAAATGAACACTAAGCAGTAAATTAACACCTGAGTTGACAAACCAATTAAAAAAAAAAAAAAAAACAAGACAATGCTGTATATTCTATCAATGCGAAGTCAAAATCTGTCATGATTTAAGAAGAAACATTAAGGTAGTATTATATTTAGATTTATTTCTTAGACTGAGATTTTACAGATATCAATACTCTGGGTAATAAGCCGGGCTGGCAAATTAGTAAAGAACTGACCATGGAATGATTATGCAGTGGCAATGACATACTAAATAAGTCAGCTCTGCTGAAAGCAGCATGTCGGGGATCCTGGAGAAAAAGCCTTTTAATCGTTTTGATTCCTGGGTATTCCAGAAACTTGGCAGGCTTTTGGGAAAAGGAAGCAAAATGTGTATGAGCTAGCTTACACAGGTTGGTTTTCAGTTTCAGTACTCTGCTGTAACTGCTAAACTACAGCGCGTGTACAAAATAATTTATGAATGACCTTTACTGGAATTTGTTTTTAATGTTTTGATTTGTTTTACCTAAATATGCTTTTATTGGATATGTATTTACTGTAAACAGTATGTATGTCTGGCATGCTTGGATTAGGTCAACAAGCTAAAGTATGGTGATATTTGTTTTCTCAGTAGTTCATGCTACTTGAACTAATACAGCTCTCCACAAATGTGTTAGAAGGAACATCTTATTCATCTGCTACCCATCGTCATGCTGTGTCTCTGTGTGATCATCAGACCCTAACTACACAGTCACAACACTGACAGAAAGCTCAAATTGACAGGTTGTCAGACCAACATGTTTAGAGGTAACTTTCTTCGAAAAAGAACAGAATATAGACTGATAGATTTGTCATGCAGCTCAATCATCATTTATGGGCTTCACACCTGTCCTTTGCCTGGATTGTGATGATTTGTTTTGGTTGACACTGGTTGCTTCTGAGCAGGGAGCTAATGTGTTACAATTCAACCAGGCGAATCTGACGGGCGTGGACGTCGTGGCAAAGAAGAGAAAATATGGAAAGGAGAGTTTCCAGTTTGGAGGCCTCAAAATCTCAACTCTGCAGTTTGCAGAGGATTTAGTTTTGTTGGTTTGCTCATAGTGGGACCTCCAGCAGGAAAATGGGAGGTTTACAGCAGAGCGGAAAGCGGCTGCATGGGATAATGGTCAGCACTTACAGCACATAGTTACCGAAAGTATAAGATTGCAGGTGAAAGCAGCTAAAATGATTTTCTTTTAGAGGGAGACCGGGTTCACCCTTAGAGATGGGGAGAGGAGCTCAGAAAGCTCGGAATGCAGCAGCCACTCCTTTACATTAAAAAAATAAAGCAAGTTGAGTCGGTCAGTTGATGCCTCCTGGACAACATCCCTTCCCTTAAGCGAGCATCCCAAGACGCGTTTAAGGGATTATATATCCAATCTGGTCGAGGAACACCTCGGAATCCCCGAGGAAGAGGTGGAAAATGTTTCTTGTCCACCATGACTACTTGGATAAGGGATAGATAATTGATCGAAGGAAGGTTCAGAGAATTAAACTTTCGTTTTCAAAATTTTCATATACTGGTGCTGGATTTAAGACTAGAGATAAGATGAATTATAAACACATTAACATTTACTCATCATTAATTACATCAGAAGAAGAAGTAGTGGGGTGAAAACAGAAGGAAAAGAGACAAAAACAGCTAATGAGGCAGCATAGAAGAGAAGACAAATTCATAGAGAAAAATGAGGTGGGAGAAGGCAAAATAGATGATGTGCGATTGGGGGATGCAGGGAGATAGTCGCTGCAAAGAGCAGGGAGAAGCAAAGAGAAAAGAGCCGAGGGCAGGGTGAAATAACAAACAGAAAGCTTTACTTTCACTACTTCCATCTAGAGTTGAAAATTGAATTATGAAGTATTCATACAAGTTCAGTGTGGATTTTCCATCCCAATGCCTTCATACAGCAAACAAAGGACAGCACTGGGAAATTTGACATTCCTGCTGATTGGTTTCTTTTCTGTTTTCACATTCATACCATTGACATGATGACAAATTCCTAATATCATACCCACGAGGGAAAGAAACAGAGGGTTTTGCTGTAAGGGGAATATATAGCAGAAAGCACTGAGAAGAAAAACATCAGTTTACGTTTGCTTCTGACTGTCTACCCTTGCCATTGTGTTCTCACCCTAACTTCCATCAATGGGTGCTGATACAAGTTCTCTGTTTTGGAGCAGGGGGTGCAAAGAGATAGCAGTGAATGAATGGCAGCTGGTCTTTGCAGTGATGTTTCAAAACTGCTGATGTAATATAGTGTCCCTTTCAGGAGTTTCCAACCATGTTAACCAATATGCAGTACACACACTGCTTTAAACCCATCATTTCGATTTTTTTTTTATAGTCAGTGTGTGTATGTTTGTGTGTGTTTGTGTGTGTGTGTGTGTGTGTGTGGGGGGGGGGGGGGGGGGGGGGGTTATGTCCAACAGCATAGATTGCTTACTGAGTGATGAGACTAAAGAGAGGGGGGCCATTCCATCTGCCATCAGGCAGCAATCCCAGAGACACATGACAGCCTTTTTCAGGATGATCACGCTTGAAGGTTCACAGATACACAATTAAACCATAAAACACGAGCATGCCTTAATGTGTACCTCTTTAAGTACACTGCTACAATGTGACATCACAAATCAGTGAATTAAAAAAAATCTGAACAAACTAAAAAAACCTAATATTTATATACATGTAGGTACACCCCGGCAATACCATCAAACTGCATTAAATTGCATCCTTATGTCCTTTTTCTATTGGGTTAAATCTTAAAATTAAATCAAGCTTCTTTCAATGTCTAAGATGGGGCACAAGTGCTATCTTTTCAAGCCCTTTAATGTAACAAAGATAGCTATACAACAGCACTATAATGTCGTGTAATCATTAAAGCATCTCACTGCTTCAGATCTATATGAAATTTTCGGGTTTTGATCATACTTTGTATCCAGTAGTCACAAAAAGTGAAGTGAAGGAGGGGATAAACCATGCAGAGGATGAGAGAGAAGGGTGTGCCTGAGAGCGGCTGCTTCAGTGCATTAGTGGACTCCTGTAGGCCACATGATCCATGTAGACCTTGAGGAGCACTAATTCCATTACATAATGCCAATCTCCAGCTCTAAGTGTATGTGTGTGCTTTTTGTGGGTATCAGTGTGTGTGGCATTGTGCCAGTCAGTTTTACTTTAGGTCTTTCTCTAATGATTTTTAGGCCTACCGGCCCTCAACGACTGATGTTGCTAATGATCTGTAATAAAAATGCTTCATTATTAGAATTAAGTAAACACTTAACACATGTATAGGTCCATTATGCAAATTATATAGTTTAAATTTCCCTCCTGATATAACAGTCTGAGCTGCTTGGGATGTAAAATAAATCTCAGTCAAATCTGGAACACAATTGCTATGTGACTCATGTTTTCTTATTGATGTAGTCTCATCTGAAGCACTGTGGGATCTGAAACCAAACTCAGCATCCACATAAATCTAGGACTCTGAAGAGGAGTTCGACAGTATAGCTCAAGAATAAAGCTTTTTTTTTTTCACTTTCATGTCTAGCTGGCAATCAGTGCATGCAGTATGACATCTCATCATAAACAACCAAGGTATGACTTCGTCCATCCCTTCATCTTCCCACCGTGTCACAGAGTAATCACCATGGTAACATTAGTCACTTCACACTGCCTGCAGACTGATCCCAGGGTCACAATAAACTTTTCCAATAGATTTACAGCCGTCTCCCCTCCCTCTGCATACTCGCATTGGTTGACCTTGCTAACAATGATGATGGATGGTGTAAATTACAGGAGCAAGTTGGCAGATGAGCTGTGACTTTTAAGGAACTCAGCAACTGCACTGATCTAATGGTACCATCCATATTGGCCATCACTCACCAGCTGATGTCATGTCCAACAAACATACCCCACGGGAATACGTAAAGTAAGTAAAAGACAGTGTATGACAGGGCTACACTATCTTCGAGCACAATTCATCTTAACTCTTAACTTCTCTTTACTCCAAATGCAACAACAAACGTGTGCGTTCATGCTTTGCACTGAGCAAAATGACTTTGCAGATAGTTAGCAAAGGTGTCTGGCAAAGGTAAGATTATGTAAAATCACAATGATCTCTGCATCAAAGCATAAGCCCTCCGAGAAGACTGATAAATATCAGCCGTCATGCCTCTCATCTGATGTCTTCTTGTGTTGTTTGAGTCGGTACAGATACAGAGAATAATCAGATACAGTATCCAAGCAGGTTGCCTGACAAGCACATAGTATAGTGGTGTGTGGATAGAAGGCTGGCTCTGGTCTCAGATGCACTGTAATCCTAGGCTGGCAGGTAAATATAGCCTGTGGCTGCTTTGGGCCAAGCTGAGTGCTGCTTTGCTCTGCTTGACCTTGGCTCATCCTTCCCTCTCCTTCCACAAAGAGGCACCAGCCCACATTATCATGTGACAGATTACTGTTGCATTATACAAAAACATGCTTAGCCTGTAACATTGAACAACTGGTTAAAGCTTTAGTTACATCCCAGACAACCTGAATCTTTTTTTCAATAAAAACCATCAAGAAGCAGTTGATACAGTATTGCTTATGTATTATGTATGTTATTTGTATTATTCAAACAGTAAACCTTAACTGTGTGTACTGTAACAAGGAAAACTCTAAACATGTGATTGAGCTCTACATATAAAACTAAGCTTAAAACTTTGGCATATTTCTAAGATTTTGCTGATGAACAAAAGTAGGGAGTATGGATTATGAAGGCAATATATAGCAAACAAACAACAACTCACAAATAAGGACACACCGTATTAAATAGTTCCTTCGATCACATGAGATGTCCTTAGAAACCCAACGCTCAAAGCACCCGCCCTCACCTCCCAAATACACGACAACTAAGTTTCTGTTTTGCACACCACTTAGAGTACCACTGCTTCTAAGCGCTAAAATGACATCGCTGTGAGCAAAGTTTTTGCATTGTTTGATACCTGAAAAAAGGAAATGAGCCAGTCAATGACAGCTGCTGAGTAGAAAAGCTATCACACAGGACATGTCTGAAGATACATCATGTGACAAAGGAGCAAAATACTTTACTGTCATGCACTATGTGTATTGGGCTTCTTGTGCCATTAAACTGTCTGACCTGTAGTAAATCAAATGCCCATGCACTTTACCGTGGTGTGTGATGGAGTGTATGCTTACACGATGGGATGGAACTATTCTTGTGGTGCATTGTAATGACGTGAAAAACCTTAAAAATCTATACATTTGCAGCCAAAGCCCAACAACATGACCATAGCCAAACATGGATTTATTTTTCCCTTGTCCAAAGAATATTGGGAATTAATTTCAGTGTGCAGATGATGCAACTTTTAATTAACAACCTCTGGCATACTGTGATTGCTCTGTTTGTTATTTTGTGTGAGGATGAACAGAAAGAGGCAGATAAGCTGAATTATGTTTTGGCTAATTAGGGATGGGTATCCATAAGGTTATATAAAAGCTAAATGAGATGCCCCGCAGCCCTGCTATTTCACACACAAACCATAAGTGCTTGCATGCACACTGACCTCTCTGTCGAAAAACATGGGTAAGCCTTGCACACACACACACACACACACACACACACACAGACACACACACACACACACACACACACACACACACCTACACACACACACACACACACACACACACACACACACACACACACACACACACACACACACACACACGTAGTAAGTACAGGTAACTCAACAGGTTACCTGAGGCCTGAGAAGACTCATGCTCACTTAGTACAATAAAAGGATTTATGTTCCAGATTAATCCATTAGTTATAGAGAACTGGGAATGAAACCAAAAAATCAGCAGTGAATTTCAAAGATGACCAAGCATTTTTATATACTTTATTATTCACATTATTTTATTATTAGTAATTGTTAGTTGTATTTTATCATAGCCATATACTAATGAACCCTTTATTAAGATTGAGAATTGAAGACTGACCATTTTTATTAAAATGTGTTAAAGTGAGTGGTTTGCCACACTGGAATTTAAATCTTGATTTGTTAAACGATTCAGAAGTCCAAATCAGAACTGCTAGTTGTTTGGAAATCATTAAGCATTGATGTTGTATTATAGTGGAGCAATCCCAAGCTGATCGCAGGGATAGTCTTTTTGAGGAAAGAGGCACAAATGGGCATGGATTTAGTATTCTTTCAGTCCAAAAAAATTCACATATCTCCTCTTTACCCATTACATTACTCTCAAGGCCTGATTTACAAACAGCCCCCCTTAAGGAGTACTTAATTGGCTTTTCATTTTTTACATGATTGCAAAAAATAAAGCGCAAAGATTGTGGAGGCGGGAGTATTTTTAATTAGTCTTTTGCATGTTTTAGTAGTTTACTTCATGAAGAGTTTGGACGGAGAGCAGAAGTGCAACATGAAATTTAGTCCCATGGCATAACAAGTATTATTAGAGACACAAATAAAGACATTCTCAATCTATAGCAAGACAATTGAAATGTACAGAAAACGTGAGAGTATAAGTGAGAACGTCAAAGCTATTGGTGAAACAAGAAGAACAAGAGATGAAATGTGTCCTCGAGCACGGGCGTTCAGGTGTGACACTCGGGCCATCGTTGCGCACAATAGCCAGCTGGTTAGCACTGTGTCTGTTCATAAATGCCCTGTAAGAGGGCTTGAAGATTGAGAACAAGCAGTGCTGACGTCTCCCAATCAGAGTGCTCCTACAGCAGAGCAGCCAGGGATTGTTGCTAAGTTGACAAGAAGAGCACAATGGAGGAGGGGAGCAAACTGTAGCATACTAGCTCACTGGGGTAGAGACGCAAATGTAAAGTTGGCCAAAAGAGGGAAATACGAGGACAGAAACGTAAATATTAATTTTCTTGAGGCTACAGTGGTGGGGAATGTCAGTTTTATTTGAAAATACATTTCAGTTTAAACATCCTAAAGACTATTGAATGGGAATACAAATGAATGCATGTAATTTATTTTTGTTTTCTAATCCCAACCATGTTAACACCAGTGAAAAAAGCACTTCTTTACGCCTTCATTAATTGTGTCTATGTCTCCTCCTCACTACAATAACTGTAGCCATCTGTGTGTAACAGTGGACACCTGCATTAACACCTTCTTTTCAAAAGTGTTAAATTCAAACACCGTACAATCACTGCAATTGTTTTTAGGCCTGGTCAATTGCACTGTGTATATTACTACATTAACTTTATTGCAATTTGTACTTCAAGTTTTTTTAAACACAATGGTAGAAATGCCTAATATTGCGTATATATTGAGGCAAATAATGGACCATGTGTGTTGGTTCACATTTGAAAGAGGCAATCCTCCAAAAGTTATACATGTTTATTTACACATGCAGTGTGTTAGTAAGTATTGCAGTGACTTCCAAGTCAAACGCAAAGAAACCTTTACTTGAGTATGAGCATGTATCAAGTCATGTCTGCAGATAACAATGTTAAAATGTTAAAGGACTTGGACAGGATCAAAGTAGAAAAAAACTACTTGATTTGGACAACCCTAATTCATTGAAGCATAAATCAATAGAAATCAATCATCCATCATCGGTCTGTTGTGACCGGTGACGAGTAAACATACAGCTGTGATCAATGATGCTGGACAGAAAGACCACAACATGTGAAGATTGTAATTCATAGTGGCAGTACTGCAGCCAGTGAGGAAAGAATAAATTCTGTCACCACGGCCATGAATTCACCCCCATAATTTATTCTTCATTTTACACAATGCATTACTTTCAGTTGGGTTTCACACCCCTGATGCCATTACTCTACCATGAGCAACCATCATTTTTTTTCTTTTTAAATCATAACACAGCCCCCCCCCCTCAAAAAACATATTCAACCAGTATGATCAGATATGGTGTTGAAAAGCTAAGTTACGTTGGTGACTCCTACATGCCATACCTACCTATGTGAAAATCATTGCTTTAATGATGTTGTGCATGTAAGTTTTTTTTAAATAAAGATCACTGGACTTTTGTTCTCACATAGGTTTACTGCCTTGCTCTCCTGGGTAAACTCTTACGTTTGTCTCAAGCAACTATCACTCAGAATATTTACCAGATACTAGAGTTTTCAGCCTAAACTTTAAATATTGGTCACAATCATTGAGTGGATGCAAGAAAAATGCTGCTTGTATGTAAACAACATATTTGCAC
Source organism: Symphodus melops (assembly GCF_947650265.1). NCBI lineage: Eukaryota > Metazoa > Chordata > Actinopteri > Labriformes > Labridae > Symphodus > Symphodus melops. The sequence continues at coordinate 13,465,425 of NC_136706.1, read as the reverse complement.
ACAGAGTTAATTTGCACACATATTTGCACGTTGTTATAACTTGTCAATTTGTAAATTGCCACACAACACCGATCTTGCAAAAAACCCCCCAGCTCAATAAGTATATTAGAATTTAGCTTGCCTTGTTGAAATTTCTTTCCATATACTTCAAGAAATTTGTGTTTTTTCACTTCCGTTGTTATGTGAGAAAAGCTTTTAAATATGTTCCAAGCTTCAGACAGCTATAGAAAATGCATCTAAGGTAGCACAGATGGCAGATTGACCCTGCACATTCTTTAACTGAATTACTGTCCACTCCATTCAGAGTTTTGATAGGATCTTTGTTGGCACTGTAGTGAATGACCTTTGAGCAAGGGGAGAGGTGGAGAGGAGAGATGCCACGCTGCCGAGTTTGATTTACATCGGATGCAGCTAATTAACATTGTTGGAAGATTAAGACCTGCCCATGCCTCTTCTCTCCCTCTATGTTCCTTTGAATTGCTTCCTCATTCCTTTTTGGTGCATTATAACAATTTACTGGAGCAGGTGACTTAAGTCAGATAAAGAGTGAACAGCTAGATACAGTAGCTTGGCTGATGATTGAGGTTAGATGATAGAGTGAGGGAGTAATGCCATTTAATCTTAAAGTGGACCAGAGATGTCGTGACGGAAACATGTAATGCACCTTAAGCAATGAGAATATACAGATGACAGTATAACATTGAGTCTCTATTGGTTTTATTTGCTTTAGCTAAGATAATGATTGATTAAATTGATGAGTTTTGTTGCTTTATAATTGAGAACAACATTTCCTGAAAACGATTGCAGAAAGAGTATATTTTAATAGAAGCCAGTCATTTTGGTCTTTGAAAACAGTCAAATGAATGAACGTCTTCCTAATCTACAGTGATGCCAAATTGAAGGCCTTTCAAGAGATTCCATTAGGAGACAGATTTAATAGAGTGGTTATAAATCGATGGGTCGTAATGTAATCTTAACATCTGAACAGCTTCATTGACTTACATTGAATTTGAAATTGCATTTCAATAGTTTATGAACAAATACTTGAAGTGTTTTGTCTCTATTAATACCCTGTTTTACAATCCATTTGACCTGTATTTCAGTAGTGATTGATTGTGCAACACCAAAAACATAGGTAGCCAATGTGAGCGCCATAGAGATACTATGGCGGCATTTAAGGTGCAAGAAATGTGCGCACAGAATCCTTAATTTCATCAGGGAGGGTATAAGGCAGAGCTAGAAATTACAAAATAAAATTATTTATAAAATGTCACAAAATGAAGGCCTTCATAAAAGCTGACTGCATATGATTAGAGAAACAAAACAAAAAATTACAAGGCAATTTAGAAACTTTATAATCATGCTGTCAAAGGATTACTTTTATTTTGAAAAACATTATTTTATGTTAATCATGTTAGGATTAGGTATCAATGGATATTTGCAGGCTTCAATAAATTGATATTTGTTTGGTAACTCAGTTACGTTTTGTCAGTATTAGCAGTAGCAGAGATATGTCTACATCTTACATTACTGCTCAATTCCAACAGATGCGTGTTCGGCCCGTCTCCGCTCCGTTCCAACAGCGGAGCTGATACGTTTCCCTTTATTCAATGTGTGCGCTTCCACTGAGTCCTCCGTGCTGTGTCTCAGCTCTGGCAGTCCGGAGACCTCCAAAGCAGATACGCAAGGCTTCTATTTTTGCCGGAGTACGACGCATCAATTTCGCAAAAAACAAGTGGGACGGGAAGTCAGACACTGATGCAACAATCCAGTTTATTTTCAGAACAAAACACACCATTTGGAGGCTTAAGAAAAATAACCGTATATGTTTGTTATGTGTTGATTCGGATTACATAGAGTTATATCACATACAACGTATTAGCTGTTGCGAGTGATTCTGTTTAATTAATGCAGGAAATGCTTTCACTCTGCACTCCAGCTGACCAACAGAGCTCTCTGTGCTGCAGACGGAGATTGCAGCTGGTAGGTGTTGACAGACAAGGGTGCACAATGCTGTCACACGCTGGAGTGGACAAACTATGCATACGAATCTGGTGGAATTGAGGGGTGAGCAACCCAAAGCCCTTCCAGAGGGGGCCGTGGTCAGACACAGCTCATTTGCATTTAAAGCTACAGACACAGAAACAGCCTGTTCAGAGCAGGGCTGAAATAGAGGGGTTTATATATGATAAAATACAGGATCAGAGTGGATTTACAACAAGAAACTTTACAGACATGTTTTGAGGAACACTGAAAATTATTTAAACATGCCAAAAAGGATGATGATATGTGAACCTTTAATGTCATTATACAATAGGAAAGAACATGACAGTCAGTTAATATTTTTGCTTTTTAATAATCTGCTTCTTGTTTTGTTCTATCAAACAAAACTGTAACAGCCAGGCCATCTGATCCTATAAAATCGCTTTCTCCGTATTTTTCCTTTGTGTCCTGGGCAACAAGTCCCGCCCTGTATTGTAATGGATTGGCTGCCTGGAGCAGTATAATCAGTACCTTACTGGACAGCACAGACTATGTTTCGGTGATAGCCCCCACAGCTGCACTATAAACACTAAAAAGACACTCTGATCGAGATACTGGGTGCAGCAGTTGCCTTATAAGTGCCCACACATGGCTGACTTCGCCCACATATGCTAACACAGACATTAGCATATGAGCTTACCGAGGCTACTCAACAAATGCCGTCAGCTCAGAAGCATTTTCATTGAAAAAAACTTAATGGAAGTTAATGTTCAGTCTTCAACTTGTGTTAACAAGGCTAGCAAATAATGTGATGTGTAACCGGCAATTGTTCCTCTCTGCTAGTTTTTCCTCCCCTAAGCACACGTGGTTAAGCTTTAGACTGTTAGTTTTATGATACACAACTGCAAGTTTAGCATCACATACTCTATATACAGTATTTTGCAATGCACGTTATCCTTGTCTTTTTTCTCTAACTACTTTGATGGGGCCCCAGGTAGCCTAGCTAGTAGGTATGTTGCATACCCAGTGTGAGACTTTAGTCTTGATCATCACATTGACCATGGGTCGGAATCAATCCTTGGCCCATTGCTGCATGCAAAATACATTTCCAATAAGGATCTGCTCAATTTACTTGAATTTGCATCTTGTTCTTTCGACAGTGTATTTATAAAAAATATTTTAAGAACAATTTTAGATATATAGAACTAAAAATAGATAATATTCCATGATAGTGGGTGTTGATTTCACAAACACTTATGATTGCATTCTACTAGACTGTTGTGGTGAAGTAATCCCCCCTGCAGTGATTCAGGGAAGTTCAATTGGGTGACTGTAGATCAGTGGTAGAGTCCGTTTAACCGAAAGGTTGGAGGTTTTTCTCCCAGCTCCTGCAGCCACGTCGATGTCTTTAGGCAAGACACTTTAAAATATTGACGGATACTTTGCCTCTGCCATCAGTGTGTGCATGTGTGAAGTACGGATGCAACAATTGTCAATAGAATGAACTGTGAGTCCAACATGTCTTCTTTTTTGCATGAAGGTTTGTGATTGTTACTGATTGTCATGGAGTTGATGTTGCAATAATAAAAAAAGTTAATAAAAGTTGCATTCAAAATAATGTTGCGATACTATTTGCTAGGTTTGACCTAAAGTGTGATGCATTTCCTGTATTCATAATGAGCTTTCAAACTAATACAATTTTGTAATTGCAATGAATCGCTCAGTTTCAATAGTTAACCGTGAATAATTGCATGTTTAAAATCCCATCATTTGGCATTTAAAAATACAAGTTGTGAGACTTTTATTTTGAACTTTTGTCTTAAGTCTGAGAGTACTTTACTTGGTGTTAAAAGACCATCCTGCTTTAATTTTGATATACAGTAAGGAACCTCCGGTAGATTGGTGTTATGGCATTAACTTTACTAAGAAAAAATGACCTTTTAATGGATCAAAAACAACATACAACAAACACCTCAAAGGAAAGGTAGATATTACCTTTGACTTGCTAACTGAGGTACTAGAAGTTATAAAAGGGAAAATTAGACATTTTGTTCTTTTCCATCACTGTGACAACAGGAAAACACCTTGAGTGGTTTATCCAAGGTGCATCGAAATGAACAAAACAGTTTGCGATGAATCACAATTACACAAAAGTAACACATTCATTTAAGACCTTAATGAATCACTATTAACAAGTTATTAGTGAAATCCCTAATTAAAACCTTTCGGAAGGAACAGAGTGCTGGACACTGAGCCTATTTTTCCCGGGCATATAGTTATCAAGTGAACAGAGGGAAAAAACTGTTTTTCATTACTCATGTCAGTGCTACAAGGCTCGAGTGCAAGGCTGCACAACCCTAATATAATCTGCACCCAAAGGCAACAGTCATAGAGGGAGAGTGCAGTAGGGAGGTGAGAGGAAGGGGTGAATGAGAGCATGTGTGCCTACAGGATGACACTCTGTAAGCCTACTTTGTGACTAAACATTGAATGTTATCAACGTCCAACACGAAGCCCTAGATTTTTCAATTCAAAAGGGCACACAGCCTTTGCACACGAACAAAGCTTGAACAGAAAGGTTAACATTAAATGTTCTGTTTGAGTCTTCCTCCATCTTCCCCCTCCATTTTACATCTCCCCCAGTGTAAAAAAACTGTAATATGGGGGAAGACACTAAATCCAACAAGGACACAGCTCTGTGTAAAAGTACAGAGCATGCAAAGTACATTAAGGGGAAGTGATTTTATGCACAAAATTTCATACAATCACGTACTGTACATGCATTTCATTGTACCTGCATTAATATGAATGAGCTGCACCCATGCACGGCTGAAACCAAGAAGAAAGAAAGAACGATCGCCTGTTATTTAACCACCAGCTTATATTGGTCACACCTCTAACGGCATACCAATGATAATAAGCCTTCTTTCCTTCCCATTTATGTCTGACCAAGGGAACACAACCTACACCAGAGCATAGTGTAGGTTGCCTGACACAAACACATGTACGCACCTGCTGAGGCCACAGGACCAACTGTGTAATTATACATGTGTAATTGCTTCCTTACTTCCTACTAATCTTGCACAATAGATGCCTGCAAAAGAGAGAGATGCTGCTAGAGGGATCGAGAAAGCGTGTCGAGAGGGAACGATGGATGTATGAAACATCGTCACCTCCCATGTTTCTCAAGATTGCCAGCCATACCTTGCGTCTGCGGTCCCTGGATCGATTCCTCCTTTTTAACTTTTCCTCCTCCTTCTCCCTTTGCTCTTGGGCGGCGGCCTCCGCAAGGTCCTTGGTCTTGCGGAGCTGCTTGGCGGCTTGCGCCATGGTGCCGCTGCTACTGCTGCCGCTGCTCCAGTCAGCGTTGCTCCAGCCCTCCTCTTGTTTGCACTGCCACCAGTCGTCCCCGTTTCTTCCTCCTGTGTCCCTCTATTCCCCGAGCCCCGTCACTTACTACCTCGTCTCTGGTGGCCACCACGACATGTGTGTGTGTAAGGCAGGCAGAAGGGACGTCTGTGTCCAGATGTCTGTGTGTGGAGGATGTTGATGCTACTGCAGCCACAAGACAGCCTCCAGCAGCCACAAAGAAAGATGCTACAGCTAGTGGTGCTGATGCTGCTGCCTGTGCCGCGGCTGCTACTCATCCAGTCAGCTTGCACTGCGCTGAATTGGCTCCCCTCCCCCCTCCTTCTTTCCTACCTTCCTCCCTTCTCTCCTCTCTCTCTCCCTCCGCTTGCACAGACCAGTCACGCAGTCCTGTGTGTTCAGCACGGTTGGGATCCTGCTGCAGAGCTCCCTTTTTATCTGTCAAATGTCCTCCGCTCCCTGCCTCTCTGTCTCTTTTTTTACACTGTTCCTCTGGGCTAAATGCTTTTCCTTCACAGATAGCTGTTGTTGCTTTGTGTAAAGTGAGGAACAAAAGAGGAGGGCGCCAAAGCTGTTAAATGCCTTCAAATGATTTTTTTTTCTTATGTCGTCCCTCTCTCTGACCACAGCAACTTCTTCCTGGAAACAGATGGAGAGAAAGAACAGTGCTGAGAGGGATAGAATCTTGTTAAAGAGAAAAACAATAACACATTTTATTTAATATGATGTATTAGCAGAGTGCTTGTTCTTATGCAGCATGATGTTTCACACAGCCTGATCCGTTTTCTTATTGACGGTTGATGTTGAGGTGGCCATACATTAACATTTACAAAAGCCCAATTCCCCCCTGTTTTAGTGTTAGAAGCAGACAGGAAGGAAAACATCAACAACATGAATACTTTATGAAAACTGCATGTCCTCTATCTTCCCTTTCATTCCACCACTGCCCCTCTCTCTTGTTACCTCAGGAGCCCATGCATGGTTGTTTGATGTTGCAATGAGAAGATGCATAAAACAGCTTTAACAAAGGTCATGTAATGATGCATGGATGATATTGGCAAAGAGCGGTTAAATGGTCAACATGTTAAGGTCCACGAGACCAATTTCTTTGAGAGCTTAATCGTGGTTCAACTTTAAGTGAGAAGTGTGCGAAGCATTTGAGTTTAAATGAACTCAATAAATGATTTTTTCATCTGTGGCTTGATTTTTTTTTTTTAATAGCGCATTACTTCAAAAGAACATTACATTTTGTCGTGTTTGCTTCAGTTTTAAATAAATCTGTAAAGTCTACTGACAAATGGATGAATGTTAAAAAACAACCTCATGTAGCTCCCATTTCTTTGTCATGTTAACAGAACTCCACCTTATTGTACAGATACTATCATTTAATGCAGATTCTCTATAGCACCTTCTTCAAAGACTGAATATGAACTGTTATTTAACTCTTTCTTTCTACTCGTTAATTGTGTTGGTGTTGCAATGTACCATGCAGCATAGCCTTCAACAAATCACCATCTGACTGGAAATACATCAATATTACATTCATAAAGGTCAAATGCCAACAGATTACCGTCACATCTATTACATTATTTCAAGCTAAAAGACATGACAATCAATACTGCGGCTTTATGCCAATATTCAAAGCTGGATATTGTATAATCAAGAATGTTTTCAAAAGACACTTTCCTTATCCATATAATCTAACCCAATCATGTTGTAGGTTGTGTAGCTTTGTGCTATTGGGTTTTGTTTATGGAATACATATTTTCCACTTCAATTGACTGACAGCTTTGTGTTTTATTGAGCCTACTGCTAATAGACCTATCAAGCTGCACATAATAAGCTAAATAATGTCAAAGCTACTGCTCTCCATGGCAGATGCCTGAGGAACAAAATAGTCTGGAGAAATAGCTGTCAATGTAGCCCATATAATTCCAACTGACCCTCAAGGCTATGTGTGCACATAAAGACTAAATAGGCGAGAGCACCGGTAGCCTAGTGGTTAGTGCATGCACCCGTGTACCGAGGCTCTGGTCCTCCAAGAGGGTGTGGTCCTCCTGTGGCTCCTTTCCCACTTGTCATTCACCACTCTCCCTCTCGCAAGTGTCTGACTCTATTCACTGTCTCATCTCCAGATAAAGGCACAAAATGAGAGAGAATAAACATTAAAAAAAAAGAAATGAAATACATGGGTAATTATGTGTTTTTATGCTTCGGTAAAGGTTTATTTCGTAATGTGTTAGATGGTTTTTGGCAAGCATAAAATCTTTTAGAAGACCACATCAGTCAATTAAAGGCCTGAATGAGTAGCGCATAGCTTATGGATCAGTCTGAGTATACAGTTCTCTTAACTTCTTATTGTTTTATGAATGTAGTGATTTAACCTTTTCATGATATCCACTGAATGTAAAATTATTTTAGAAGGTACCATGATATTGGGATGCTATCTCCTCATATTGAGATACGAAGTCATTATTATTATTATTATTTTTTTAAGATTTTGTTTTTGGCCTTTTTTGTAGAGGGAGGACAGTGGATAGAGTCGGAAAGGGGGAGAGAGAGTGGGGAGAGACATGCGGGAGATGGGCCACAGGCCGGACGCGAACCCGGGCTGCCCGCGCGCGAGGACTGAGCCTCAATACGTGGGGTCGCGCGCACTGCCGCTGCGCCACCGGCGACCCCCGAAGTCATTATTTTGAGATGCTAATTAATTATATTGAGAATATCTCATTATATTGCGATACTATCTCCTTATATTAAGTGAGTCATTATATTGAGATTTGATTATATCTCATTATTTTGAGATATTAAGTCATTATATTGACTTACAGGATTCCCCCCCCCATCACATTCCATATTATGGCCTCTCTGTAGAATGCATTGCATAAATGATAGATTTGCACTGGGTTTACTTTAACACACAGTCTACATGCATATTAAATAAAGAAATATTCAGAAAAAAAAAAAAAAATCCATGCCAGATTTTAACCATATGCAGGCCTTTTGTTAAATTTGCCCAAAATAACCCCACCGTATCCCCTGACAGTAGGCTATTTATGAGTCAGACTAGAATAAAAAATAAATGAAGACATGTTTAGATAGTTTTAATAATGAGTAGGAGCAGATGGTGCTGGGATCTATGAAAACAATGACAACACTTGTGCTGTGTCAGATCTGAGTCCACCTGCTCCTCCACCAAAAAGTGACGTGCTGAATATGGAATATAGTGAAGCAGCAGAAAGCATCATCATTCTGTTACCTGGATACAATCATCATAACATTACAGCAATTTAAACTTTGTATAGCATACTGTTTTTATGTCAGACACCTTAACAGGCTTCATTAATAGGCTTCACAGGTTTAATTTAAGAGACCATAACAGAGGAAATAAGCTAAAGAAAAAAATGCTATAAATGAACTGGTCTAACAATTTACAGTCCGTCATCATGATTTTCTATCTGGAAAAATCTACAGAAATTCATGTGTGTCATGTGTAACTGTGCATCTTGGTATGGAATAGGTCTTTAATACAGAAAGACTGAACCTAAAATTGACCTCAGTATCTATTAGTATTGAGAAGATAATGAAGTATTATAATATACAGAGTACTGGGGACTGGAAGATTTTTTTGAAGGTTTGTTTGTTCAGAAGGTCTGCTGTGTCAGCCACTTTGAGCAGTGTGTTACATATTTTATAAAAACAGACAGAGGCACTTCCAGTTTTTCTCCTGATCTTTGGGGAAACATTTAGTTAGCTCTATATTTTAAGGATGTTACTTGACTATGACCAAAATAAACACAACACTTAATAAAAATTAAATGTTGTATGGAATAGGTGTGCATATAGGGTGTAATGAGTTATGTGTAATCTATCTGTTTATTTTGAGCCCCAACAGGAAAGTCTTGGTTCATCAATCAACATATGCTATAGTATGAAGAGTATATATATATATATATATATAACAGGAAGTCACGCTCTACATTTCTCCTGTTTAGTGAGTCATGTTTCTACATTGCTGAGATTTACAAGTACTGTACACAGCACTATTTAAAGCCTGAAACTGCACAGTAAAATCCTTGACTGCTAATGTGCAGCTATGTTGTAGCACCACCAGGTGGAATCTGTTTGTTATTGCAACTAATTGCAAATTTCACAATTACTCACTATAACTTATTGATAACTTTAATTAAATTTATTGTTGGAAGTCTTTCTTCCTCTTTTTGCTTAAAAATGTGTGATTCTGGGTCAAAACCACCGTTTTCATTTGTATATGTTATGTCATAATGCACTGATGATATATCAGCTTAGTTTTATGTTTAGGTATAGATAATATTTAGGCTTATGTCCATGTAAGTAAAAGTGTTTTTTAGTGAAGGTTATATGAGACTTGTAACTTGAAGGCCAACAGTAATCATGTTAAAGAAAATACAAATATACTTTTTAAAATCATTTGCACTGTGTGCAGATAATCACACGTTTGTGGGACTTTATCTGAACACAAAATGTCAAATATTTTATGATTTTATTGTGTACTTTTTGTTCGGTATGTTCATGTAATGTCCCTGAAATGCCCTGTGTTGTGCAGTGTCTTTCCTGACGTGTCACATGCCATCTGGCCAAATTCCAAAGGAGAATCTGTATCCACCTGTGTTTGCCCTTGACGATGACTTGCACTTCCCTCAGCAAAAAAAAAAAAAAAAGACATTGGGAGTCAGCCAATGCTGCTGTGTCCAATCTAGGGTCAACGATCAACTGTAAAATAATGAGAGAGGCTATGAGAGCTGCAACAATCGGTACACCTTTCTCTCACCTTGATGTGAAATTCCTCCACATCATGTGTTTGGAAAATAGGCCAACTGCTATCCATATTCAGGAAACTGAAACATCAATGAGGTTTGCAGCATTGCATCACATTGATTAGAACGTCTGTTAGATTTTATGTTTTGTTCTTTTCATCTAGATATATTTGATCTTAAGAATTAAGATTAGGCTATTTGATTTTTAACAACCCACAAAAAACGGTAATTATCTATTAAATTTGAAAGTACAATGTTTATATTGGACATAATGAAAAGTATTATCTTAAGAGTCACAAGTACGTAAATGAATCAAATAAATGTTTTTAAAGTCAAATATTGCCATGGTGTTATATAGGAACAGAAACAACACAATTAAAGTACCTTGAAACGACTTCTAAGTTCATTATTGAATATAACTATGCATTAAAAATATACTGCTGATGTGGCTGTGTTGATGTGAGTTACGACGAGAGTCAGTCTCTCAAACAGAAGGTTCGGGGTTTGAACCCCAGCTTCTGAAACAACATGTACCATGTCCTTGGGCATGACACTTAACCACGATTTAATCCTGCTGCTTCAGTGGTGCAGTTTGTAAGTATCAACCTTTATACTAAAAGGCTTATACCTTACATAATGTAGAATAAAGTGTTTTGAACAGACATAACAGAAAAGATTTAAGATAGATCGATAGATCGATAGATCGATAGATAGATACATTCTTTATTGATCCCGAAGGAAATTCAAGTGCAATGTCATGACTTAAAAACAAACTTCAGATCCTCCAGAGTTGTTTCATGGAGTTTCTCTGCTTTCTTTTTCTTGCCTGAACTACTTACACCACAACAGCTGTTACTTATCAATTATGTAGAACCAGTACAGGAAGACAGCTTGCTACACCTACACACTTGATCCAGTAGGTGTCAGCAGAGTTCTAATCTGCTGCATACAACATTTAGCAGAAAGCATTTCATCCAAAAGTTTTTCTTGTGGAAAATATGATTAAAGTAAAAAATCCTAAGCTTTTTGTTATTTTCTCAACACCTATGTTTTTTCTATTCTGTCCCTTCTGGTTTAGGAGACTTCATCTTGAGCTCATCCTAATAATAATGTGGTATTTGTGTAGAATATATATTATATATTGCTAATTTAAGTTAATTTAGATTCATTTGAGGGATTTTGAGTCTTGATATGTAACAAGAAAGTGGATGAATTTGGGAGGAGAGGGAGTACTTTTCCAGAACTTGAACACAGGACCCCCGCTTGGTATATAGCATCCTTACATAGGGCGTGATTTAACAGCTAGCTCATCTGCACCCCATTGCTCAATCTTTTCAGCAATGCTCAGGTGGTACAAAATAACAAGGCCAGTGGTGCAGATATACAGTGGAACAAAAGGCAATTGAGTTTGCTCAGCAGTTCAGTTCCTGTGCCAAAGGACAATGGGGGGTATGTTTGCATAACAACAATATGCTGACTACCAACAAAGGAGCAGCAATGCCAAACTTCTTGTGTTTAAAATGAATACAACTTTTTTTTATGTCAATCAAATATTAAGCTACAGCTAGCTGTTTAAAGTAACTCAGTGCTTAGACGGGAAATGATCCATCACCCACTAATGCCTCTACTTGTAGTTTTTATGTTCAGGACAATTTCTCAGCCCATGGCGCAATAACTTTATCGAATTTTCACCAGAATTTAAGCAACATCTACAGGAAGTCATTTTACACAATCTGACATAAACCCCTCTAAGACACCCCAAAATGTCATTTGAGGAACTCAGGAACTCTAAATAGTTACTGAGTGGATAATTTCTCACCTTTATGCAAAACGAAGCTAATTGCATCATTTGTACTGTGGCACACCACACAGACAGACATGAGACATCATTTAAAGGACTAAAGTTCTGGCTAAGTTTAGATACATCTACAATGTATTCTTGGGATGACTCCTTCACATTTATAAGGATCACAAGAATTGGATTGGTGCATCTAATTTATGTTCCCAGAGAGAAAATGGCACCAGATAAAGGCACAGAATCACTGTGCCCTTTAGAGATTTCATGCTGTCCATGACCGCTCCTCCATTAGGAACCAACGATGATTGGAGCAGGGCATGCAAGACCCTCTCTGTGAGTTTCAAAGCGCGTGGGGGAAGGGGAACCTTGGCAGACACTCAAAAATTATCTCAGAGTCACCCCTGTGGAAGCCAAGATGCCCCAATACTGCAGACCAGCTTCCTGTCAAGCAGAAGAATAATGCAAACTTTCTCTCTTTCCATCTGAAATGCTGATGAGCAGACTAGCGCACGCCACAATTCTGCATTGCTTATAATACAGTCTCCTTTTTCATTGTCAAAGCCCTTTCAGCAAGCAGCTGATGATAGTGCAGCTTGCATACAGAATTTTTCAGCTTTTTAACCCTGTTAATGGATTGTTACTATGTCCTTTTTATTACACCTCCCTGCCTATTCACATTTATGTTTTTGGTTTGTAAATAAGAAAGAAAGGTGTTGATTAACAATTAAAAATCTGCATGGAATCCAGCAGATGTGTACACTGGAACTGCAGCATCTCCTCCCTTATCCTGCCGGGAAATTCTCCGACCTCTGAGGCTTGGATTACCTGGCACGGCCTGAGGGAGCAGCATCAAAGCACTTGAGGACATGACTCGTGCTGCTCTCGATCAATGCTCATCGACTGTGCCTCTTTTTTTTTTCTCCCTTTTTTTTTTTTTTTTTACAAGAGTTACATTACAGTAAATGTGTTTGCTTTGCAGTAGTTCTACAACCTGCATCTGCAAATACCTTGTTCCATAGATTAGGAGCTAAAGCTGAGAGGTAGAGGTCTGATCCTCTTCCAATGCCCTATTTTTAGTATGACAATGCAAGTACGATTTTCCATCGCAATCCTACTTTATGTGTTGCTGCAACAAAATGCAACTTTATTTGAAAGGATGGGGACAAATATATGATATCAATTTGATAGAGTATAAAACAACGGAACACAGTGAATATGAAATGATAAGACAAAGTATTCCAAACCCAGACAAGAAGTCACATGATATTACCAGCACGTATAAGTGACTGTGACATATACTCCTTCATAAAATCTTTTGCATATAAAAGTGATATGAGTTTGTTTGTATTGTCTTGTAAATTATTCTTTGAGATGTCCTGTAATTGTAAAGTTTGTTTTTATTGTTTTGTTTTTAGCTGCCATTGGACTACAAATCAAATGAAGTTGTTGTGCTTACTCTGGCGTATTTACATTGATGCATAGTGCTGATATGTTGAGTATTGTGCACTATTCTAATTCAATAGTTAGCAAAAAACAACAACAACAACAACAAAAGACCAACTGAGCAAACCAATTGGACCAAACAAGCATATGGGAATCTTGGAGATAGAGAAGTGTTGTATGATCTAATTACAGTTAAAAAAGTTAAAATGTATTGAGGAAATACTATTCAGTTCTTTGCTAGAAATACATTGCTAATTATCGATCCTTCATGTATGGAAACATTTGTTGATAATGTTCATTAAAAAAAACGAGATATCTCAACATGAACTATTCTAGTTTTCTTACATAAATAACACCACTTATTTGACATTTTATACCAATTGTATATACATTAAATAAAAACATCTCTGTACAAACACACACTTCCTTTTATTTATTTATTATGCAAACAACTATTGTCAGCTGTAGTCATGAAACAGATGTCCACCTGACTGTGACTTGACAAAATAGATTATTGTTTACTTAATTAGAGCAGCTTTCAGTTACTTTATTTTATTACTTTATTTCATCACTAAAAATGCACATGGGGACATACTTTCCATTCAAATGCAAAGATCAGAGTGCTCTACACATGCAAAACACAAATAAACCAGAAGTCCCTGTTATGTTTTTAAAATGTTTACACAGTTTTTTATAGCAGTTCTGTATCTTTTCTTTTTCTATCAGCAACACTCTGCCTCACTCCTGATGAGGGCCTCATTCTTTTTGGACGATATAACAGAAGAGTTGTGTCTCCTCACTTTTAGATGAATCCCTGCAGGGACTTACGTAAGCCTCTTTTTTTTTATCACATTAACACTTCTTCTTGGACAACTGTGCTTGCTTTAAACAATGCACACTCATAGTGTTTCATAAAATGCTACTAAAGCTGCCAATGTCGTAGAAAAGATCCCATCACAAGGAACTTTCTTCAAATTGACACATCGAGAGGATCTGCATGAGTCTGTGTGAGGTCATTAAGTTTGCTCACTGTGGAGGGAGGGGAGGAGGACGAGGAGGCAGCAGTACTGTGATGTTTTATTTCTATCTGCTTCAGGTCCTCTTTAAAGATGAATACAACTGCATGTAACTTTGTCTTTTGATTTCAGGATATGCATGCTGTATCTTCACTAATACATAACAGAAAACAGTACAGAGTGAGCAAGGGCAAGTCCTTCATTTCCTACTCAAGTTTTTAAATAACACAATCTTACTTTTCAGAACATGTGCCACAAGCGGTACATATACACTTTCTATTTGTAGGGCAGTGCAGCTTTGAGCTGGTGATGGGCACCAGAAGCTCCCTTCGCTGTCCCTTTGCCCCCCCCCCCCCCCCTTCCCTTACTGCAGAGACACAGAGGTAGAGAGACAGAGAGAGGCAAGGGTGTTCTGATCAGGAGAGGGAGGGGGCAGAGTTTTTGGAAACAGGGAAGCGAGCTGCACTGCAGCAACTGGGCGTTGGCTCTGCCCAAAGAAGAAGGCAGAAAAAAGCAGAGGAGAGGAAAACAGAATGAGGTACAGGGGGAGAGTATGTAAAATATGTTGTTAGAAGACTTTGGCTAAAGTATAGAAATAATGTCACTATAAGAATCTGTAGCAATCTTTTAAAAGACAAAATACTAATAAAGTGTGACATGTGTCCATGCTTATACTTAGGTTAGAAGTTGTAATACATTTGAGGTTATTCGTTCCATGACTGAAAATATAAGCCTACACTGTTTTAAAAAAAATTATAGCTAAATGTGCAGTTCTTTCCATTTCTTTAAACTTGTTTTACAGTTTTTTACATTTCATTTCAAGTTCTAAGAATTAAGAACTCAAACAACAACAGCTGTATTTTAAACATCATTGCAATTAATTGTTTTATTTTAATAACAGAAACCTCATCGACTTTGCAAGATTCTGACTAAGGCTTCCATGTTTAAGAGCAGTGCAGTATTTGGCCTTGAATCTGTGCTGCTGAGTCACAGTTTTGCATGTTCACCTGTTGCATCCGTTGCCTATAGTGTATGAGCTGCATGTCTGTGCTCAAAAAGCAGACCACTCGTGTGACTGGAAACTTGTTCTTTCTCTGCTTACATTTTTTGATGATGCCCTGCAATCAGCCCTTACTGGATTCATATTTCATTCTGTGCATGCGTGAGTGCATTAGCTGGGTCAAATGAGGACTCGTCCTGAGCACACACACACAGCAGGAAATTTCTACCCAGCTGTCATATTGTTATAAACAACGCACCATAAAGTGCTCGAACTCGTTATGTGCTCGAACTCGAAGCTCCCTTATCACCAAACCTACCTTAAAAAGGCAATAAAATGTTTAATGACTCAACCTTTTCTGTCTTTTGCCCACCTCTCTTTTTCTCTCTCGTTTGCCTGCTCCATCTGTCTATTTCTGACCCTCTCTTTCTATCGCTCAATTTCTTCCTGTGCATCTACCTCTCTTTCAATCTTTCTTGGCCTTTTCTCTATCTCACTCCTTTGCTTTTCCCTCTCTGGGCCAGGGAAATGTGCTGTGTCTGCAGGGAGGTTATTTGGTGCAACAGACAGGGAGTAATTGATAATAGTGCTGCTTTCGCTATCAGGAGAGCTGTGTTTGCTTTTAAGGAAAATGAGACAGAGACAGAAAGAGGGGGGAACTGCTGGATAAAGAGGGATAAAAAGACAAACAAAACAGAGAAAGCCAGCATCAAAGATCGAGACATGCATATAGAGGGAGAGATTAAAGTCAGATGAGTGCAACAGGAAAAGATTGATAAAAAAAAAGCTGACCCTGACAATGTTTTTTCACTTGTGATAAACCATTTCTACTTGGTATTTTTCATGTCCCTACCAGATTTTATTTTGGTTCTTGCCTGCCTGAGATCCACCTGTTTAACTAATTCCTCAGCAGTTAATTTGCTTTAAAAGTTTCTGTTTCTGTTTGTTACTGCTTGAACTCAGATTAACTCAGTAATACAGGTATGTCTATTTAACACCACCTCTAGATTTTTGACTTGACATGCTCATGCATTTGAAACATATGAAACATCTAAGCACAAAAAGTTAGATTGTTATTGGATGCACTCGAGTCTCTCAACACTTGTAGATTAAATGTCCTGTGGTAAGGACATCACTTTAACAATGTTTGCATGGCAAATAAAAGTAATCTATTGCGCTTATATTGGATGATTGCTCAAGTATTGTTAATGGACTTGAGCTTGTATAGTGTGTTTCTGGCCTTGTGACAACTCAAAGCTCTTTTACACCACAGGTCACACCTCCCATTCACACACTGAGAGGCTGCTTTGTAAAGTGATCATTAGTAGTAAATTATCCCATTTATACACATTCACACGATGCTGGTGAAGAAGCAGGAGCAACTTGGGGTTAAGTGTCTTGCCCAAGGACACATCGGAAATGTGGCTGCGGGAGCTGGGGATCAAACTGCCGACCAACTCTACCACTGATCCACAGCCGCCCTATAGAGTGTCCATGTAATACAAGGTAGCATCTAATAACAGGTTGTATAGTAAGAATATCAGCCCGTCATTAAGAGTTTGACGACAACATGAAAATTATTAAATCATTACAATCCTATGTCGTGTTGTCTTCTCTGCCTCTCCTTCAGTGGAATACTCCAAAAATCTGACTTATAACATTTCAATACATTATTATACATACACTATCATTACATGCAGCAATGTAAGTAAACAGTTAAACTAGTATCATTGTCAGTTATTTTAGTTCTTATGATAAATCTGGCTTTGGATAAAGGAAAAGTTATTTTTGTCTGACAAGTTGCTCCAAGGAAAATAGGATTTTCAAATTCAGCACAAGCTAAAAGAAAAAGCTTTTTTCCACCCCCCCTTGTGTGAACTGCTGTTGATGCAGTTGTTTGTAATTCAGGGTTTTTCAGCACTGGTGCCTGTCTGCGTCAGACCTTCTTCTACACTGGATGTGCAACTGAAATATTGATGAGAACTCCCAGGCTAGACCAGGGCTCACTGTGGCCTGGAGTTACATTGTAATTAAAATATTAGTATGGAGGCGACTACTATAAAATACTCACTAAGGGCATAAACTTATGTACAGGAAGTGGTGTACACACAGGACACACACACGTCCTGGCACTAGCTTACAGTATGCATACATTATGATGATTTGCCTTTATTCCCTTAAAACTAAATAAAGTCATAATAAAAAAGAGAAATCGTTTATATATTTTTCTAATGGAGGGTGAGATCCCTTCAACATCTCAGAAACAATTTACATCAAAGCTCTCTTCAATTTCAAAGAGTTCATTCTTGGAAAACAACATGTGGGAAGGACAAAAATAACAAAGCTGCACAAAAAAAAGAAAGAGTTTTGGGACTCTGAAGAGAGGAAACTTTATGCACAACATCCACAGGGGAATTTTTGCCACACCCAAAATGCAAAAAAAAAAAGAAAATCCAACCACGTACATCCTCCAACCCCTCACCCCCCCTTTCCCCCTCTCCTTCTTCAGAGGATATGAGATATGCTGATGAAGCTGGTGGGTCTCCCATGGCTGAAGACGAAGCATTTTGCCACTTCTGAGACATCAGAGTGCGTCAGGAACACAGGAGGGGGAAGAGTGGGGGCTTGTCTGTCAGTCTTTAGGTTTGCTTCTCTCTTCCTCATGGAGTAGCCTATGTTCTTGAAAATGTGTGATTTGCTTGATAGAATAATCCTTATTTTATACATGTTACAGTCTATAAAATGTGAGCTATTGAATTATTGTTTTGTTTTCTGGAATGTGAAACATACATTTTACTTGATTTTGTTGCCGGCTGAATTCTTTAGGTCTTGAAATAGACAACCTTTAAGAGACTAATCTAATAATCTGTGGTTTGACTTTCTTTGGTTTTACTTTCTAAGTATTTCGAGGCTGCATTTATCACTGTTGTTGAGTTCATTTCAATCCACTCACAGCCCAGTTGTAAGCCAAAAGTGATCCGTCAATAAATAAATGAAGGGAAGAAAAGTAAATGGATGAGAAGTTTTGAGCAGCTTGTGAGCATGCTGCAGAAATATGTCCCTAAATATCTAACACAAATATGTGGTGCACTTGGTCTGTAAGTCTCTTTCTTGCAAAGCGTATATGTTTAGTCTTTGTTTTCCTTGTGTGATTTCATGAACTCATTTTCCATGTGCACCCAGGTTGGCCTTATTATCTGCTAACAAGGACTGGTGAAATTGTCTCCTGAACCTTCACTTTCTCTACATGTGCAGCTTTTACTTGTATGCAGCAGTTTTTCTGCAGACTTACTCAGTCTCATGAAATATGCAGGGTTACGCGAAGTCGGTGCCTTTTACACCCATCAGGGTTGCGGGACTTTGAGGCCTGTGACCCAAACCTAAGAGACAGCTTACTCGAGCGTGATACTACTCTACCTTTGTGAAAGCCGATTCCCTGACAGGGCAGTATGTCTTATGACATAAATGGATAGTGTATAAGAAAAGAAAAGAAAACAGAACCATGCTTTGTATTTATTGGAATAGCATCAGCATGCCAATGACAGTGTGTGGATGCAGATATGTCTGCAATATTTAGCTTTTGAATAAAACTACCCTCATCTGGTCAGAATATCCATACTAATTCACAGAGTGCATTTCATTAAACCTTTTGTGGGTTTGCTTGACGAGTATGTCAAATGTAAAACAAAGATACTCCTCTGTGGAGGCTGCAATGTCTCAGTATGTAGCGGGTCTTGGCTGGAGAACCAGAGGGTCACCGGTTCAAGTCCCAGTGTGGACCAAAGTATGGTCGTTGGACTTGTAGCTGTAGAGGGGCCAGTTCAATATTAGCACTGACGAGGTGCTCTTGAGCTTGGGGGGTTCTTTCATGTGCAGCGGCGCACTCTAATATCACTGTGCCATAGAAAGTGACTGTTGGTCCAGGAGTGTCAAAGTAATTTCCCCTTGTGAGATGAATAAAGTAAATACAAAAATATACATACTGTATATATATATTTTTTTTTTATACCTTACATATCAACAACAACACATTCATTACGTCTACAAGCTGTATTTTTAGAAGATGAAGACATTTGGCTAATAGAGGCTTGAAGTGTTTATAAGTATTTTGAGACTTTGTTGTTCTTACCTCAGCACAAAGCTGTATAAATGATCATTAAAGCCACGCTATCTATAATTAACACAAGTCTACGAGGTATAGGCGTGAAATCAGAGGACGTAAAGAGGAGTTGCTGTGCGATCGGGTAGAAGGGAGGTGGGAAGTTTTGACTCAGGAGTTGCGAGCATCATCTTCAAAGATATTCATGTCAGAGTAAGGCTCAGACAGTGAGCTGATGTAAGACTGCAACAACCATGAGTCATCTCCATTAGGAAAGCTCCCTCGCTCCCTCCCAATCTTTGCCCTCGCTTAATGTGTCTCGAAACTGGCGATTCTTCATCAACGCTTAAAGTTGAATGTTTAATGAAGTGTCACATACTGCAGTTTCATGAGCAGACCTAAGGCAGTTGCCACAGTTTTATCTCTTTGCTCAATATGTTTAGTTTCATGTTTTCAGTAGCTCAAATGTAGCTCTGGCAATACCCAAGCTGCTTTTAATAGTATGCATTAAGTGTTTTAGAAATTGCTGCTTACTCTTTTCAATTATCTACAATATGAGCTGAAAAGGTTTGCATAAAGAGGCATGTAAAGGAACAGAAACGAAGGGGGAAATGATATGGGAAGAGACACGCAGAGAGCTAAAAGAATCAGAGATGATAGACGAACAGGAACTTTCTGACTTTGACTTTCATCTCGAATTTACCGTGGGACAAACTGTCAGTCACTAGCCTTTTTAAAACACACACACACACACACACACACACACACACACACACACACATTTGTACATTTGTGTTTGTGACTCTGCTCAGTGTTACGAAAAATTCCCTATCCCAAAACTTCACCGTTAGCTCTGACCCCTAAGTCAATTCCGAGACCTGAAAGAACTTTGAAGGGGGGAAAAAAAGGGAACAAAATGTATTCACTGTCAAGTCTGAAGCTCAAAGTGGTCCAGAGAATGAAAGGAGCAAGACATCATTTAAATTCAGCGTACTAGCAGAACCCATCACTTAAACATTATGATATTGTCTTGCTCTCTAAATCACAGTGTATGTACACACTCTTCTTCCTCACCATGTGTCTCATGCTTGACACGCACACACTTACTCATATGCACACACACACTCATATCATTCTAGGGGCATACACACTGACTTGAGGGATTACATACTGTCTCTGAATACTAAGTGGTACTTAGAAGGATTGGCTATGGGCGTCCCGCGATGCTGTCGTGTCACTAAACCTATTACTGTCTGTAAATAAATGCTGCCTCCTCTCTCCTCCAGCGATTTTCTGAATCACAATTTAAATCACACATTTGATCCCGAAGTCTAAAAAAACATGTCAATTAAATTCTCCTGAGGATGTGGGGCAGAGAAGTCCTCACAATTAAGAGGGTCACACATTGTTCTCATTATAGTACATTAGATATTCTTGTATTTTTAATTTTTTTATTTCATCTTTTTTTTAAGACCTGGCAAAGAACAGTGATGTTTTGGTTTTTAGGTCTGAACTTTACTGTGGCAGTTCGATCACACTCACTCTATTCTAATTGCATCAAGCAGATGGCCTCTTCTCGCTGAAAGCTTAAACTGTTTTCTGAGGTCTTTACACAGCATAATAAACACAGAGAAACAAGCCAAAAAATTAAGCCAGAGTTAAGATGAAGAAGACCAAAACAAAGCTGGAAGGAGAGGATATATTTGAGGTCATCAGGTGACAATACATAAGTGAAACATATTTTCGTATAGGGAGTGTTTTGGCTTTCACTCTAACCATGTAGTTTCAGATTACATCATTTCCATATTAAGCAATACTACAGTTCGGTTGGGCAGTGGGTCCATCAGAGAATAAACATTCATAGAGGCAAATAAGGTGGTGAACAAACACATCAGAGCATCAGGATGACCGATTGTATGATTATATCTATTTACATCGTATAAGCATCCTGGTGTTTTCAAATCCTGTTGCAAAGAAGTCTTTGCACTTTCTCACATGTAACCCTGTAACCTAGCTACAATTATTGCATTCAGAAAGAAATCTGCATGTAAGCTCTGACCAAAGTTGTTATAATGCATAGTGTGATGCAAAGTCTTGTCCTGAAGTTCTTAATCACTGACTGCAGGCTTTACACAAAATGGTGTTCCATTTCCATCCCTCCAAGAGGCTATTTTTGTCAACAAATGTTGGTTGGGTCCCAACAGAACCACTGATCTAGTGAGACCCAACACTGTGTGCATGTACTTTAGAAAAGTGGCTGATAAAACCTGATGGAAACCTGGAGCAGACTGATGGCTGAACAGCCCTCTGCTGATGGCAGATGGGATCAGAAAGTTGGACAGAGAGGCTGGAGACATACATAAGTACATATAGACAGACAGACAGACAGACAGACAGACAGACAGACAGACAGACAGACAGACAGACAGACAGACAGACAGACAGACAGACAGACAGACAGACAGACAGACAGACAGACAGACAGACAGACAGACAGACAGAAGAAAAGAGACAGAGAAGCAGATGTAAACATAACATTGAAGAAAAATCTAGAAATACTAGACTTTTAAACACCAATGGTAATAGTAGTAATAGAAGTATTAAAAGCAGAAATAAATGATTTGTGTGCATGAGGACTTGTTGAGTGCAGCATTTTGGAAAGAGAGCTTCTCTTTGACTGCAACAATGATGTGTACATGCTGCAGCAACAGATACCGTTACGTAATGACTTTAGAATGGATACGGTAGCTAGCATCCAACACACACACACACACTAACTCCCCCCTGTCTAAACCTCAAGGCCCCTGCTCTCACTCCCTTTCTCTCGCTCTCTCTCTCTCTCTCTCTCTCTTCATTGCCATACCCTCCCCTCCCGCCTCCCTTCCTCCCTCATTCAGCTGTATCATGATTCTGCAGCTCAACCTCTGCAGCATGACTCCACTTTCCACTCTGCGTCTCTGTCTACCTCCCCAGAAGCTCGTTGAAAAGTCAAAGCAGAAATACTGGAATGGTGTCATATAACTGCAGGTGGAACTATAGTATGCACAGACACAGACACACACACATACAGACACACACTGCCTCATATGCTCAAGCACCCGTATGGCGTATGTTGCCTCATAGTCCACTCTAGATGCATGCACAAAAACACACCACAGTCAGTGCTACTTTAACTTCCACAGACGGTTTATTTCTTTAAGGGTGCAGTCATTAGAGTTTTTATAGAAGCCCCTAGACATAACTAAGACAGGAATAGCAATTACCACACAGCTGTTTAACTGGAGTGTTTAGAGAGATTTTTTTTTATGCCCTGCAGCAACACATAAACAATATTTTTTGCGCAGTCTCTCTGAAATTTCTTTTACAATTTGATCTCCCTGTGTCCCTGTGTTATGCATTGCATGAATCTGGTAGTGTCACGACTCAAATGAAAAACCATTTTCCACTTTTGTAAAGGTAAAACCAAAAAAGAGTTTCTTAAAGCCACAAAGAAGTGACAAAGGGAGTTTTTGTTTTATGAAGACACACTGTATGTACTCAAGGCTGTATCCAAGGTTTCAGAAAAGTTGGAATGTACTGTAATACTGTGAACACGTATTCACTGTGAACAAGTATATTTTCAGTTCTATAAGGAGAAAACTGGAGTCTACAGCTCTGCTATCAGCTCTGTGAGCTTGTTACGCAGCTATATGCTACATTAACATGCTGTTATAGTCAACTGTTCACAGTCAAACATGTTCACAATCTTAGATTATCAGATTACCGTACCTGAAAACCCACAGCAACTTGTCTAGTATCTGTTCAGCGTATCTTTGAGCTGAATACAAGTTTAACCCTTAGTTGTCTTGTTGTTAACTATACACTAGCCTGTACCCCACTTAAGACCTCTTCAAATGTGGGAAAGCAAGAGCACAGAGATGACTTCTGCTGTGCCTCTTGTACACTCTAATGTGTCTAGTAGCGTAGCACAACATACACAGACTGAACAATGACAACTGTGATACATCACTGTTCTTATAATAAATTGTGTATCCCAATGTCAATATAATATAACAATGGGTTACTCAACAAAGTGCTCCTAATCAAGAAGTTACTTTTGCAAATACATGCAAAGTAAGACATTGAAATATTAGTGAACTTACCATTGAATCAAACGTGATTGATGTCAACCTAGGAAAAGAAAAGATCGAAAGAATTAAACTTCATAAAGATAAATCTCATCTCCGTCTTACAAATATGGCACATGCAGTTGAATGTTTTATTTTCTGCTTATTACACATAAGTCATAGAGATATTCAAAGAAAAATGATTGGTCATCTTTTATGGGACCACAAGGTCTGCCAATTGTTACTTTTTGTAATTTACAATATGCCCTTCTCCTCTTCTTATGCTGATGACGAGCAACTGTACTTGCCATTCAAATCCATCCATACACCCACCCACCCACCCATCCATCTTTACAACTTAACTCATTCATTCAAGCAGCCACACTGTTGTTCACGTCTACTTTACAGGCAAACCAAATTAAAGACAGAAAGGTTCGAGCCCAGCTGGGGACTCGAGCCAGCTACCTTCTTGCTGTGCGTGACAGTGCTAATAATTGTATCACTGTACAGTCCACTATTAATATCAGTTTGCACAAAAATCCCTAATACATAATTAGTCCAACAAAAATATCCTCCCACATCCATCCTTTAAAAAATTATTTGATGTAAAATCAGCGGATCATTCATGAATTTGAGCTGAATTAAAAAAAAAAAAAGAATGTCCAAAGGGTTGTTAAATTTTTATTCTGGCTGAGTATGAAACTTTCAACAGATACAGTTCTACTGTTTGATTGGTACAGATTGTTATGACTTCATTTGACTTCAAACATGTTTCATTTTCCTTGAAATCTTAGACCTGCATTGGAAAATGACTGTAGTATTTATTGTAACTGAAAACATGCACAGAAGCACACAGGTGATGACTCAGTTTTGATTCAGGTGAGTCATCACAGTCAAACAGAGGCAGCCAGAATAACTTCAACAGTTTCTGTTTGCCACACAAAAAACACAATAACTTATTGATTTCAGTAAAACATTTCATTTAACTTTTTACTGATGACATCAAAACAATACTATTCATCTACAACTGAGTGAACATATGTCCTGTATTAGGTGCTTCCAAAGACAGACTACCAAAAGCTGTGTTTTTTAATTAACTGTATTAAAAATAATTGACCTACAGTATATGGTTCAGATTATTTAAATTTCCCACATCGTGTGTACATTTCATCTTGCAATGTCCCTAAATATTTTGGGAAATGTCTTAAGATGCTTTATTTCTTAGTCTGGGATCATTACTATCTGTCTGGTGCCCTTCCAAAAAATGCATTAATTTTAGATAATTTTGTGAATAGTCCAACGAGGGAATATAGCATTAAAATGTAGACAAGCTATTGATGGAGGAGGGG
This sequence comes from Symphodus melops, assembly GCF_947650265.1. Classification (NCBI taxonomy): domain Eukaryota; kingdom Metazoa; phylum Chordata; class Actinopteri; order Labriformes; family Labridae; genus Symphodus; species Symphodus melops. Next base: position 13,440,466 of record NC_136706.1, on the reverse strand, counting down.
AGAGACATAAAAAGAGGGACAGTTAATCTGTTTCTGTGTAGGTGGAGACAGCAGAGGAGGGAGGAGGGTTGCAGAGGAAGGGGGGCGATGAAAGATTAAAAGCATACTGTCACAGCACTAGACGGCCCAGGATATTGGAGATAGCTTCATAAAACTCAGGAAATTACAATCACAACTAAAAAAAGCTAATTATTGCCAAAAGAATTATTTCCTTAGTTGAATGTCTCGTAGATTAAAAAAGGGAATATAAAGACTACATACTTCCTTTAATAAATTGAGAGAAAAAAGCACAATCACTGACCTGGCAGTTTTAAAGTCTTGAAACACAGATCTGTATCTGAGAGTGCATTTTTCTCTTTAGGTGAGTTGATTTGCATAGGGCCCATTCTAAGATCAGGGTTGTATGTTTGACTCAGGTAGATGGAACTGTGGGGACATTAAAGGACCTCAAGGCCCACTCTATAAGCGACTTTGTTAGTCTCTCTGATAAGTGTTTCCCTTGATAGAAATTCTATGATGTCACTCAATTCGTTTTTTTTTCTTTTTAAACAAACCCTCTATACTCCATGAACACAGTGATTTGTAAACAGACAGGAGAAAAACTGACACCGATGAAGTAATTAACTAAATAAGAGTCTAACGCCGGTCTTCCTCAGTGGAGTAATTCAATTTCATCTTTTTTTTTTCTTCCACTGATCACTCACTTCCTCCCTCAGCACAGAAGAGCTGCTGACTGCAGCTTTAAAAACTTAAAGACTCATCATGAGGCCAGACCTTGTCAGCATGTGTGACAGAAGCAGAGAGTGAAAAAAGACATAAAGACACTAATTCCTGGCGTACTCAGTGTGTATGTGAGTTGGGTTTATGTTCAGCATTGCTTTGCTATGCTCCTTTTTGCTCTGAATGACCTTAAATACAGGGTTCACAACTTCTTCCTGCAGCAGCAGAACAACTCAGGATCTCCTCCCACAGACATTATGTCACTAACTTAAACGTGTAAGAAATTTGTCTCAATGACTTTGCACGAGGGACATATTGACAACCTGCACAGCCACATGATACCTGCTGACAACCAGTGGTGGAGGGACAACAAGGAGTCGCTCAGCGACATAGAGAATGGCTCAAACATTTTTAAAGTAAAAGAAAAGGCTTCACGTACAGTTACAGTGCAAATGTACTAAATAGGTGAACATTGTTGGACTTTTACCATACAATGGTAAAATAAAATAATAGTTTTACCAACCAAAGTGAAATTGTATTCATTTTTTTCTATAATTCCTTACTTTGGAGTGGATTTGATTTTCACACAAGACACATGTTGCAATTACAGTACATTTTATCATGATCATATTTTTAGGTGACTAACCGTGTTTCTTGACCGTGGGGAAGACTCATTCAATCTTAAACTAAAATAAGGCAAAACAAATGTATATTAACTCTGTGCATTATCTCTGCAACCTAGCTTTTGCATCGTAGGGGGGGAAACAATGCTAACATATAAAATTGGACATAAACTTGTAGAAAAATTGACTTAACTTGCCAACCTCTTGAACTTAAAATGTGAAAGGAAACTGCTTTGCATTTAAATTATTCAGCTTTAATATTAGAGAGCAACAAACAAGCTACAAAGGTTGTAGGGATAAACTAGATAAGCTCCATGGCCATGCTAACTAAACTTCTACCAGCTATGTGCAATTTCTGGAACAGACTGCTACACTCAGGGTAACTGATGGGAACAAATATAACCATCAAGCTGAATAAGCAGCCTGATTATCAGATTAGACTTTGCATCATTTATAAAAAGCAGTGGATAGTGGAAAAAAGTCCAAACAACAATATAAATCACTGTTTACTCAACACAAAGTAAGGATTTCCTTTCATCACTGGGAGATAAGGAAACAAGTTAAAGTGTGTTTGGGTTTAAGTGTAGATGTGTGTGCCTTGAATTGATTGTACATTCACTAGTCTCATTTATCCAACAGATTTATACCCTGCGTCCAACAGTAACTCCGGTTCTTTTATGCATAATCTCATTAAAAGATGTTTGACTGGAACTAATGCTGACATTTTCTGTAAGAAACACAGAAATGTAATTCCTTATTTTTAAAGTTGCATTTTAAAACTTTACAAAGCAAGTGAAGTACGGATCAAGTATTCTGTTTAATTGCACATCTGTAAATGTACATAACACCAACTGTAGCAGAAAGTTTACATTTTCACTTTTAAATCTATCCCTTTTCTGTCTGAGTGTCTGGGGATGTGTGTGTGTGTGTGTGTGTGTAGGTGTGTGTGTGTGTGTGTAACATAACTATTGCTTGAGTTTTTGCCAGCTTCTTTTCCTGCACAAGGAGAATGTGGAACAGTTTTATTTTTGTCCACATAGAATCACGTACGACAAAGGTGCTGCCACTGCCGGATAAACACACACTGAGAGAAAAAGAGAGAGAGAGAGAGAGAGAGAGAGAGAGAGAGAGAGAGAGAGAGAGAGAGAGAGAGAGAGAGAGAGAGAGAGTTACTGATGCATTGCAGATAAACTGCAGATCCTAGTGTAACTCCTCCTTTTCTCTTTTCATATTCAGCCCCCTCACGCCACTCTTTTTACTGCCACTATTCATGATATCATTAGTACCTCCAGACCTCCCACTAACATCACCCCATCCACTATCTACTTCCTGTCACGCCCTGCCTCCTACCGCCTCATCAGATCCCCTTCACCTTACACCTTTCAGCCCATCCATCTTTACAGCCAGCAGAGCTTTGACCTTTGCAGTGTGTAAAAGCCATCCATTCAGTTGTGTTGTGAATCTTCACATTTGAAAGGCTAATCAGATATCTGGGCCGTCAGTGTGAATGCATTTATCCCGATGCAATTAAGATCTGAAATAAAAGCATTCAAATCTTTTTTCATGGTATTCTTTTTTTGTGCTTTTGGGTGGACTGTAGATAAGCAAACGCTGTATCTGACAGTGATGAAAATGAACAACCAACTTCCTTTGAATGGCTAATTTCACTTGAAAAAACTCTCCCAGACAGCTCAGTAGACAAGTCAAAATCAACTTGTTCCCTTGACCTGTTCTCATTTATGTTTTGATCTGTCAAAAAGTTTCTTTTTCTGTGGTTATGTTAAATGCTGCAAGCTTCAACATGCCAATGATCCTAACAGGAAGTATAGCAACCTTAGATTAAGACAGGACAGAATTAAAAATAAAAGCATACAAAAACTGTTCTGAGAATAAATATAAGGACATTTAAAATATGCAGTTTAAAGATGTTACTAATAAAGACTTTGAAATAAAGATTTTGAAATTCAATGATGAGTAACCATGACTCAAAAATGTTTAGTTTGTTAGCCCCATCATCTTCACATATTTTCAAAATTGTAACACGTCATCTGCAGTATAAAGAGGTAAAACCGGTTCTCTTTAAAATATGATGGGGTCAAAGTATTACTTTGGGTTTGGAAAAACAGAAGTTGAAGAGTTAATATTCACAACTATAGTTGCCATTCGATTAATATTTCTTCAAAGATATACCCATTTCAAGTAATATCTGTTGTCAGAATAGATAAGAATCATTTGCATTGTGGGGACATACTCATTATGAATATGGTCTGTAGGTTAATTTGCTTCACACTTATTCAATCCTAATGTCATAAGTGTTACTAGATTTAAATCTGCAACTGAAAAAAACAACAAAAGATTTATTTCTCCTTTTCCGATAGCCTTAACTCCACACTGAATCTTACCTGCTTAAAAAAAGACTTAGTTATTGTTTGTTTGGTCTTTTATAAATTGAACAACACCTAACTTTTTACACAAGATATTTCTTTGCTGTAGATCAGTTGACTCTGTGGATTCAAAGCTGCCCTGTGCTATCAACAAAAAAAAAAAATTGTTCAGCAGAACTTCTGCAAGGCTGCAAGGTAGAGCAAGCAGAACATTGAGGTCGAGTGAATTACAATAATGTCACTTAAACGTGTTCAACGAGTTATGTTTAGATTCTTTGATTCCCATTTATGTACAGTACTATGCTGGTTACAGCGTTATCATGGGAACTTCTGTAGGTCATGTGTTTGACTTGAGGTTCTTTTTTTTTTACCATAAGATGACCCTCATGCTTATAGATTTTCTTGGTCAACATTTGCATCAGCAGAGTTGAAAGAACCTCTGGGGGGGAAAAAAACGTAAAGAACGTAAATCAATATACACCGAAGCTCACATGGGAGCTGAACGTGCAATCATTTGAATCCTCCCCCATCAAGGCTGTGTAATGCACACACATGCACACAGAAGTATGTAAAGCCTACAAGCTAATGCCCTAAGTCTTGAGAAGGTTTATACAAATGTGCAGTGTCACATTATTTGTGGTGTATCAGGGCATGGATATGACCTTGTCACCAACCTTTTTTTTTCACTATATCCTGGAAAGAACATCTCAAGGACAATGGCATGTGGTTAAGTAAAAGTCATAGTTGTAACAGATGGATGTTATTAATGTAGTATAGGGCAAAGAAGTTTTAATGTTATCATTGTGAACACGAGGCGGCAGAGTTTATGGTGGCTGGGAGAGAGTTAACGGGACAGCGAGGTGTAGAAATGGGTGGCAAGAGACACAGGGAGGGAGGGAGCGGAGCTGGGGACAGATGGAAAGTGAGGACACGGTCGCAATGAAGATGAGAATAGACAGAAAGAAAGAAGAGAGAGAGAGAGAGAGAGAGAGAGAAGGAGAGGAAGAAAGGAAGAAAGAAAAAGACAGCGTAGAAAAAAAGGAAACACAAACAGAAAGACAAAAAAACAAAGAAAGCAAACATAAACGAAGGCTTGTGTCGTAAATAGGAATAAAAACAATGAAAAAATCCAACAGAGACTGCTCTGAAAAAGCATAGAAGATAAGAAGAGAAGTGATGAAGAGGAAGGCAAAGCAGACACTGCTTTCACCGGTCTCCTGAGCAGATCAGTATTTATGGCTGAAGAAGAGGTGTCGAGTCATTCAGTCTGGCTGCTTGCATCTTTTCAAAAAATGTCCTCTTTGTCTCCCTCAAGCTCAACATGTCCTTCTACCTGCACTATACAATAGGACGACCGCTAAAGACTGCTAATTCAGTTATGACCATGAGAAGGCACCAACAACAGGCGAACCACGTAGTTACAAAAATGAAAGGTCATATCTGTAAGATTTAAGCATCAAAATGACTTTGAGATCATATCAGTTCAAACATGATTATTGGAAGTGAAGTTATGTATGATACTTTATACAACATGTAAATTATATACTCTACAGCCAACACTGACTTTAAGCCTCCAGCTCATGAATACTTCTACTATACTATGGATATGATAAATCTGTGTCTGTTTGTCTTTGTGTCTTGTATCTGTGTGTTTCCTCTGCCTCTCTGTTTCCCTGTTCCCCACCTGTCTGTCGATACTTATGTCTGTCTGCCCGTCTGTCTGTCTGCCCGTCTGTCTCTTTCTGGCTGTTTTCTGTTACCCTGTCTGTCTTTCCGTCTGCAGTTTGTAACACCATCTCCATGCCATTCCTTCCATCAATCCCTCTTTCAGTGTTCACACCAAATGGTCCCACATTCCCTCATCATCTGGTTATTGACAGGAGTCAGTTTAGTTAAGTTGTGTTTTTTTTCTGTCATTTTACATTCATTATTTATGGTATACTTACCCTTGCCTCTGTGTTTCAGATCCTCCTCCTGTGTTCACCCTGTGTTTCAAGTCAAATGACCTGCATGTGTCTTGTTACCCCTGATTACCCGCACCTGTGTCTCGTGGTCCCTGATTGTCTGTCCTATAGAAGCCTCATGTTTCCAGTTCATAATGTTTCCTTAGAGTACCTAGTCCTAGCGTTTATCTTGTCTGACTTTGTGTGTTGCCCTTGCCTGTCCCTCGTTACCGACCTTAGCCTGCTCCTTTGGATTTGTTTGCCTTCGTGTATGACCCCTGCCTGTTTTTCTTAACTGCCTTTGCTCTTCTGACCTCCCGTGTACCGAACCCGTTTTGTAATAAAGGACGGATTTTTGGGAAAACTCCTCACTGAGTCTGCGTGTGCCTCCACACTCCTGTCGTTGTGTCACTTATAACAGATGACTGCTCACCAATGAATCTGGTTCTGTCAAGGTTTTTGCCTGTTATTGAAAATGATTCTTTTTCTTGTCATTGTTGCTAAGCCCTCGCTCCTCAAATAACAAAGATTAGGGTGTAGACCTGCTGTTTATGTAAAGTGTCCTCGAGAGACAGTGGGTTATGATTTGCTTCTACGAAATAAAAAACTGATTAATCGACCCTTTACTCCAGTTAAAACTGATATAGCCACTTGAGGGTGCCACCTAACAATTTAAACATATTGCCCGAACATGGCTGAAGCTGACTTAAAGCAATGATGCACACTTACATGCTTAACAGTTAAGCTTCCTTAGCAGACGTTAATAAATGAACCTCTTGTCTACGTGGAAAGGCCCTGACACTACTGCTTGATTATTATCAAAGGATTCGTTTGGATTATGTGCCTCATCTATCACATTGAAACATTAATTAACAACTATTGCAACGCAGCCACCTATATGTGTTACTCAGCATCAACAGAATTTAAGGTCAGCAGGGTCCTTTTATTTTTTGTGTCAGCATGAATAACAATATACCACTGCTCTAGCCTCCGATGGATTCCCATGCAATGACCTCATACAAGGTGAACACATTTCCTTTCAGACTGGAAATGTCTGCAGGGTCCTGCCTGGGACACAATGGGCCTGACTGGGATGGGCCTGTATTCTTGCTGGAGCCTTTTTTTCTGCTGCAGTGCCATTTGAACGCAATCCAACTTCTGCAGTGCGCTGAAGCCCAGAACTGATGTTGAATGACTGGCCTGCTTTTTGCCCAACCCGTCCACACCTCGTTCTGCTGTGTACATCACACCATGGCTGCATTCGTAGGCCATCCATAAGCACCTTAGGGTTCCGAGTGCACAGCCCAACAATAAAATGTCTGCGTCTCCAGCCCTGCAGCCAGCAGGAAAAGACCGGGAGAGAGAAGGCCATGGCGTGGCAGTCAAGGTCAATGCAACGTCAGCAAGTGAGGCCATAGTGGGTGTGGTTGCTCAAGTATAAAATAATTTACGATACATTTTAGTTCTTAAAATAGGCATACACACACACACACACACACACACACACACACACACACGGAAAGAGAAAGTCATTGTGACCGTCCCTCCCTCCCTTCCTGTCTACATCTCTCTCTGTTTCTCTCTCTGTCTAGCTTTCTGTCTCTGGAGCAATCTAAAATTGGCCATGCTTGATGCATTAGGTCTGCTTGACTAGAGCTTGCGGTGGAAAGCAAATGAGGGGGGGACATGAAAATATAGACAGGTGATTAATGGCAAATGTCCAACGTGTTTAAAGCAGAATAAGTTCTCTCATAATAGAAGCTGCTATAAAACCAGGATATAATTCTAAGATACCTGCTACAAAAAGAAATGCAGTATTATGTTTAAGTTGTAGTCTTGATAAGTAATGTAGATATTTGTTGTCAGGCTACAAGACTTACAGTATACTTGCGTCTGCATAAAATAGTGTAATAAAGTGTTTAATGTGTTTCAATGCATTAAGTGGGGGAGGCTGAACAAGGACCAATGCAGCTGTTTTTGGTGCATTACCCACATTGATTGGTAATAATTTGCATTGACCTGATGTGACCAAGAATTAGAGAGGAGCGTCAAGAGTGATAGGAGATCGATGGCCTGTCTGTGAGGCCAAACCCCCCAGGGCAGGCAGTGACAGATGCTTTACTATTCAGGGAAAAAGGCCTCAGCAAATGCATGGTTTACATCATAAATCCCATGAAGCTGTGCACTTACCATCGTGACGCTAGTAGTAGAGATACTCCCCGCATAAAAGAAAGTGTGGCTATGTACTGTATGTCCATTCATGACTATAAAAAAAGCCATTCAAAATGCTTTCTCACTCACAAAAGTGAGTATGTCAGAAATGTTATCAAAAAAATACTACAGGTGAAATCATCAATCAATTGCACTTATCATAAATTAAATAAGAGTTCATTTTGTGAATATTATGAAATATAAAAAAAACTTCTGATTATTGTTTTCTGTCTTTTTTTAAGTGTTTTAATATAGTTACATTTTTGTCCATGTATAAATATGAATGAATGATATCTTTGACTCATGGATCTGAGTTCTACATGAATACAACTTTCAGGAAAAAAAACATTCAACGTTTGTGTGTGAATGTACATCTTATTTATTTGTTTATATAGTGTGAATGCTATATCAGCTGTACCAGAGTTAGCTATAAGCTGCATCTGTAATCTCTTCACGTACTGTAATTAATAGTAGTAGTCAGTTACTATCATCATTCAAGGTTGCAGTTGAATATGTGAATATGCACTGTTTTCCTCTCTCCTAATTGTAACATTAAGAAAACTTAAATACAATTCTGTGACGTAAAAGTAATGTGAAAATAAAAGTTCAGAACCACAATAAAATTGTTTTTTTTTTATAGTTAAAACGTAAAATTGTTACATGAATTAATATGAATTTACTTTACACTTTTAAACTAAAAAAATCAAACTCCTGTTTTTTTTTGTTCTTTTAGAAATAGTTAACTTTCATTATTTTTAAATAAATAATAACCATACAAAAAAATGAAAACCAGTGAAGTCGCTGTCCGTGGTGCTGAAATGACAGAACAGCCTCAGCAATGACTGTTGCGATAGAGCGGACACGACAAAATTAGTCAAATCTATCTATCTATCTATCTATCTATCTATCTATCTATCTATCTATCTATCTATCTATCTATCTATCTATCTTATTCCATGTATTATGTGTTTTTAATCGGACCCCACATGTTGCACCTCTGTACCATGTGCTTCAGACTGAACGGGACTTGGAACCACTAAGAGCCGGTCTCAGGGGCACGCGCCCTCCCCTCTCGTCAATCAATGAGCGGAACAAAACTGCGTTGACTCGCCTTCTCAGGGTAGAGCCTCACATATATAAGGAGCAGGCAGAGAAGTGCTCAGTCGCTGTGCGAGCCATACACCACTCACCTGCACACACACACACATAACACACATACACCAACATACACCCTCCACCACCTGCTCCGTTCCCCTTCATTTCTGCTCACACCCCAAGGTTGTCTAACCGGATGAGTTACCCGGCGGATACGATAGGGAGTCCCTTCAGGAGAACTATGGATACTAGGACCAGCTACGGCTACAGCCGCTCCGGCAGCTCCCCCTCCAGCGGCTTCCGCTCCCAGTCCTGGTCCCGGGCAAGCCCCGGATCTACCATGACCGCCTCCTACAAGAGGAGCGTGAATATGCCGGTGTCCCGAGCCTACAGCTCCACGGTGCTCAGCTCCGCCGACAGCGTTGATTATAATCAAACCTCCATCCTGAACGGAGACTATAAGCGATCCAATGAGAAAGAGCAACTTCAAGGGCTCAATGACCGCTTCGTTGTTTACATCGACAAGGTGCACTTCCTGGAGCAGCAGAACAAGCAGATCGAGGCGGAGATCCAAGCTCTGCGGCAGAAGCAGGTGTCCCGCTCCCAGCTGGGAGACCTCTACGACCAGGAGCTCCAGGAGCTGCGCTCCATGCTGGAACAGATCCACCATGACAAGGCGCAAGTCCAACTTGATACCGACCACATTGAGGAGGACATTCAGCGGCTCAGGGACCGCTTTGAGGAGGAGGCTCGCATCCGGGAGGAGACAGAGGCGATAATCCGCGTCCTGAAGAAGGACACGAGCGACTCGGAGTTGATGAAGTCAGAGATGGAGAAAAAAGTTCAGTCACTGCAGGATGAGATCGCCTTCATTCGTAACAACCACGAGGAGGAGGTGAGCGAACTCATCGCCCAGATCCAGGCGTCTCAGGTGACCGTGGAGAGGAAAGACCTGCAGAAGGCGGACATCACCGAGGCTCTGCGGGAGATCCGCTGCGAGCTGGAGGGCCACTCCAACCAGAACCTGCAGCAGGTGGAAGGCTGGTTCATGTGCCGTTACGCCAAGCTCACAGAGGCTGCAGAGCAGAACAAGGACGCCATAAAGTCCGCTCGGGATGAAATAAACGACTACCGCCGCCAGCTGCAGTCCAAGACGGTCGAGCTGGAGTCTGTCCGCGGAACAAGAGAGTCTCTTGAGAGGCAGCTGAACGACATCGAGGACCGCCACAACAGCGACTTGGCCAGCCTGCAGGTAAAAACACAGCTCTGAGGCAATCAGAGCTGTGCGTAATGACCTGAGACGACTATTTAAACATGTTCATTATATGATAGGGGTTTTATCTGATGTTATGCGATTCAACAAACTTTTACTTTCTACCTATCAAACTTAATAAAAAGGGTTTGAGTTATCAGGTTAAACGCATTTTAATGTGATTGACGTGTCATTTAACTATATTTCTGTGACGCAGTTTCGCTTGAGGGTCACATATAGCAAAAGTTGTGAATATCATTCAGAGAGACCACATTTTTTTCTAAATCTACTATCGTGTTTGAGGGTCTAAAAACATTTTCTGCTGCCTACTGTTTGCTATGAGCTCATCGTTGAGCATTACTCACTGCTGAATTTCTTCACGCCTTCAAGTGCCATGAAATGGTTAAGGGGGAGACGCTGCAGCAGACTCTCTCTCTTTCTTGCTGAGTCAGAGGCCTGGGTCTATGCCTTTATTGGCTGTGTCCTTACATCACACCACTGAGATCCTGGGGTGGGGGCGGGGGTGTATTGACAAGTGTGGAGGCTGCCCTTGAAAATGAGGCATTCAGAATCGCTAGAATACTGTATTGCGTCAGAATAAATTAAAGCAACAGCTTTTGGCGCACAGACTACAGAGTCTTAGAAAACTGCACCGATGATTGAATGAGCATTAGTTAACTGCATAAAGCCAATTATGAAAATGAATTGTAAATCTGTTAACAGTCGTTGCAAGAGGCCTAGTAATCCATGAGTAGAGAATGAAAATCTTCACAAATTCCTCTGAAAAAAAAAGTACACTTGACCTGCACATACTTGTTGTGTTTAATCAACCATGTATTGCATGTGCTCTGTTTTCCTCAGGAGACAATTCACCAGCTGGATAATGAGCTCAAGAGCACCAAATGGGAGATGGCTCGTCACCTGCGTGAGTACCAGGACCTGCTCAATGTCAAGATGGCCTTGGACATTGAGATTGCTGCATACAGGTAAAAACTTTCTCACATTTTATATTTTAAAAGTAGCTTAGAAATCACCTACGGTAACTTTTCACAACTTTTAGATTTTTAATGACACACATGTCATATTTATCCCATCAGGAAACTCCTAGAAGGCGAGGAGACCCACTTCAGCACTTTCCCCTATCGCCAGGCCACCAAAATCTCAAAGTCTAAATCAGACGCTCCCAAGCTGAAGGTGCAGCACAAGTTTGTGGAGGAGATCATTGAAGAGACGAGGGTGGAGGATGATAAAAATGACATCGATGAGGCCCTGGCAGAGATAGCGCAAGAGCTGTCTGCCAAACTCGGAGATGGAGGAGAGGAGGGGGAGGACGAGGAAGGGGATGAGGAAGGTGAGGCAGAGGAAGCAGAGGGTGAGGCGGCTGAGGAAGAGGGGGAGGGCGAGGAGGAGGAAGTTGTCGCCGCCACTGAAGCCAAAGTTAGCTCAAGCGCACCCACAAAGGAGGAAGAGGATGAGGGCGATGACGGAAAAGGTGATGAGGAAGACAACGAGGAGGGCGAAGGTGAGGAGGAGGGCGAGAAGGAAGAAGAAGGTGAGGGGGATGATGAGGGAGAGAAGGGAGATGATGCAGAGGGAGGGGATGAAGGAGAAGAAGGAGGAGAGGAGGAGGAGGAAGTTGAGGAGACAGTGCTGTGCTCCAAAACTCCAGAGTCTAAAGCCTCTCCTGACAAAGAGAAGGCCGAAGACAAGGAGGCCAGCGGGGGAGAGGAAGACGCTGGTGCTGAGGAAGAGGGTGGAGATCAGGAGGAAGATGCGGGAAGTGATAAAGGATCCAAAAGTGGTGATGAGAAAGAGGAGAAAGAGGACGCAGACAAAGGAAAGAAGGAGGAAAAAGATGAGAAGAAGATAAAAGCAGAGAAATCAGATGAAATCACAGCTAAGGCAGAAGCTCCGAAAACAGAATCTGCTAAATCTGAGGAACAGAAGGAAGAGCCTGCCAAGAAGGACGTTTCAAAACCCACATCTCTAAAGTCTGAATCTCCTAAGTCTGCATCTCCCAAGTCTGAATCACCTAAACCTGAGTCTCCTAAATCAGAATCCCCAAAACCTTCATCTCCAAAGCCTGATTCCCCTAAAGAAGACTCCCCCAAAACTGGATCCCCAAAACCAAGCTCTCCCAAATCTGAGTCGCCTAAATCAGAATCCCCAAAACCTGGATCTCCAAAAGCCGAATCTCCGAAGAAAGAGACTGCCAAGCCTGAGGCTCCAAAAGCTGCTGAAGAGAAATCTGAGAAAAAGAGTGACTCGACGGAAGAGAAGAAGGAAGACAAGAAGGAAGAAAAGAAGGAAGAAAACAAGGACGTTGCTTTGAATGGCGATGTCGACAAGAGCAGCCCAGAGGAGAAAGGGAAGAAAGATGAGGGCAAAGAATCAGATGTTATCGCTAATGGTGTGGACGAGAGCCCAGTCAAGGATGACGGCAGCCAGAAGGTGGTGATCACCAAAACCGTGGAGACCATCACGACAGGAGAGGATGGATCCAAGCACGTCACCAAATCCATCACTGTGACCGAGACAATGAAGGAGGTGGATGAAGTTGAGGAGGTGGTGCAGGAGAAGCTTGTCTCCAGTAAGAAGACGGAGAAGCACTCCACTGAGTCTGTCAAGCAGGTGACAGAGGCCGAATGAGCAGCAGATCCAGCAGAGGGGGAGAGGGCCAGAGGTGACGACCCGAAGATAAGCAATCAACCCAGAACTAACATAACAAAGAAAAATCATACAGCTAGAGCGACGTAATAAAGTTAACCACTCTCAAACATACGAAACAAAGCATAGAGAGAAGCCAAAACCTTAATGCTTCCAACTTCAAAAAAATGCATGTTGAGTGACAGCTTAAATGGGCTTCGCTGCAAACGCGGTCAGGAGCAAGCGACTGAGACATTTTATCCTCTTTTTGTTTCTTTCTGCAGTTCACGGGAAAGCTTACAGCAAAGGGAGGGAGGGGGGTCTCTGCATGCTAGCTCAGGAGAGGGGAAGATTTTCCTCTCATATCAGTATGTATGGTAGAAATATAGTGTAAAAAGAGTACATATGTAAAAGGAAACACGTTATTTGGGTGGGAGCGTGAGAGAATTATTATTCGAGTTGTTAAGTATTTTGAGTTTAAGTAACAGGATGGGGAAAGACGGGGGAGGGTCTTACTGAAGAAGCCTTACTTGACATGAGAAGTTACCAACTGAGCCAAAAAGAAACTACAAACAAATACACAACATACAGTGAAGAAAGAGACGGTCGGGGATATGGTAAACACACAACCATCATACATCCAGTAACTGAAGCAGTTCAAGCTTAACGAAAACTGAAGAAACTCCTAGCCTTAAACATGCTTTTTATCAGTGTCTGTTATGTTTACCTGAGTGCAACTGAAAAATAAAACTGTAAATGCGCACATACTGTACATGCATTCTTATATGCATAGGATGGACTTGAATTTAAATACAGAAATAAATGAGGTGCTACTGTTTGCAATCCCATGACTTTACTCATCATGAACGATTTCCCAGCAGCATTTGCTCAATAAATGTCATAAAGATTAAATCAAAAAACTGTGTCTTGTCATTTTATATGTATAAATGCATGCAATGATGATATTGGAGTAAGTTACATATGGTACAATGACGTATAACCATGATATGAATGGCTATGAATTAAGGATTAAATTACAGCCCCCTCCAAAAAAAAAGTGGCACTTGTCTCCAACCAATCAGAATCACAGTTAACATGGGAAATAAGGCTAAAATAGCAAGTACTTGAATAAAATATAAAAAGCAAATAAAATAATACAGACAGTTTACAATGAACGTAAGTTACATTTCATTTATTCAAACAAAAATCAGGGCCGATAATCCCTCCAAATTTCTCCATAGAATTGCATATATTATATAATCAATTAATTAATTGTACCTCTTTTTGATTTTATTCTTCAGTCGATGAGCTTCTTGTGGTTTCATTATTGCATGCCTATTGAGGGATAGTATTCAGACGACAAGGATTCTTTCAGACAGGTTTGTAGTATTTATAATTTATAATGTTATCAATTAATATAAAGTTGTTCCTGGATGTAGATTAGATGAATGCCATTAATCATTAATGTGGATATTAAAATTGAGAAAACCCTGTGAGAGGACATTTCAAAGACCATGCTGAAAGGACGGGCAGAGATTTATTTCCCTGCATAACAAGCTAATGTGCAGCTGAGCTTTTACTCCAGCTTTAGATATGATTGATGATCTGCCAAACTTTTTTGGCCAAGAGGTTTTAAATATGTGACTTTGTTTTTTGTCAACATCATAAAGCAAGGGAAGATGATGGGAGATGATAGTGCTGACTGGTTTGGCGCAAACAGTGTCTAAGAAAGTTTAATAATGCCCCCGTCAGGGTGGTGTGCCCTATATCTGCTGCTGCAGACTGACTTTTGTTTAAACAGTTTATGTCTACACAGCAGACTAAATAACACAGCCGCTGCTGGTAGCAAGATGTCCGAGGACAATGTGCAACAGAATTTTGAGGGGATCTTGTCCTATTAGGGAAAACTATAGATGTAGACTAGAATAACTGTGAACGCAACCCCCATTGTAACAGAAGGCAACAATGTTATTGTGTTTCAAGATGTGATTTGTACAAGTGTTTATAAGTTGTTTTTTTAATTCAGCATGGAAGTATTCATTTGCTTGCTTATTAGTGTCTCTGCAACACAGCATGCATTACTTTCTCATGTACTTGTGTTTCAGGAAAGAGATCAGAATCTGAATCAGAATCGGTTTTAATTAATCGGTTTAGATGTGTAAAGTGTTTTTTGAAAATGTCACATTTAAACAAAAAAATAACAAACTAGCAGCAGCAACTTGCAAAAAAACAAACAACAACGAAAAACAACAACAACAACAACAAACAAACAGCATATCATAGTTTTTCATTTTGGGGTAGCATGTGGGTTGACCTACCAGATTTCAAGGGTGGCTCCTGCAAACCCTCTGGACACACCTTTGATATAAAAGACACCATCTTGTTAACTTGTGGCTTTCAGCTTTGTAAATCAAGCAACTTCTTACATGCTGGATTTGAATTGTTTTGCAAACACAAACTTTGACTATTTGTTGATTCTTTGGATGAGTAACACATTGATAAAGAATTCTGAAGGGTCAGTTTAAAAACAAACAAACAAACAAACAAACAAACAAACAAACAAACCTCAATTTAATCAGTCCTGTTCTAGAAGGGCACAGGAGCAGAAACTTAAAAAAAGGGGTAAAAATACTATTTCCATTTATCTAATATTGGTCAAAATAATCCCTTGTATGTCTTTGTGTTTTGTCTCAGTTATAACTCAGTGATTTGAACACAAACACAATATAATGTTTGGCAAAACCTTCATAAATCACAACATACTGTATAATATGTATTTGGCATACAGTATAATTAATTATGCCAAATTACCAAATTGTAAACAAAAGATCTAAACTCAATAAATGCATTCCAATATCTTATTTCCCACTTATGTCCATTTAAGTATTATGGGAAATTAAAAAGACTTAAAAAATACAAATAAAAATCAGAGACACATATGGCTTTAGGAGGTGTTTATTGAACAACCAAAACCTCTCACGCCCACATATACATTCAGCATTTACACATTGTGCAACCAGAACTTTACAGAATATTCTGGCTATTTGCAAGCGGTTAACCTTGATTTGTTGCTTTGAATGGCTGTTGGACTGTTTTATTGAGCACCATGTAAACAAGCAGTACTGACAGGACAGTGTAGATGCTGCTATTGGTTATTGAGCTAATGGACAGACTTGACTGAAGTTTGCTGGTTCTAAAGATTTACTTTTTAGCCTTTGTGCTCTTTTCTTCAGCAGCTTTAGGTTCAGCAGCTTTTTCCTCATCTTTCTCCATTTTGGCTTTGTCTTCTGCTTTCGGTGTGGCTTTGGCTTTGTCAGATTTGGCGTCATCTTTGTCGTCTTTCTTGGTATCAGCTTTGTCTTCTTTCGCGTCGCTCTTTTTTGCTTCTTCCTTCTCCTGTTTTTCTGCTACTTGTGCTTCTTCTTCTTCTTCTTCTTCTTTGTTCTCTGCCTCTTCACTTTTCACTTCTTCTTGTGCTTCATCTAGTTCTTCAGACTCACCTTTTTCTCCTTTATCATCTTTCTCTCCCTCATCTTCAGCTGCCTCACTCAGCTCTTCTTTTGGCTCCTCCTCGTCACCACCTATATTAACAGGTTGATAAATTCACACAGTGATTTGTCATCATGGTCATAACATTTGACTGATATTGAGCAATTATATGATATAGAGAAACAACATTGCACTAACCATCTTCTCCCTCTTTTGACTCCTCTTCCTTAGTCTCCCCCTCTTCTTCTTCACCCTTGTCACCCTCCTCCTCTCCTCCCTCGTCCTCCTCCTTTTCATCTTCCTCCTTTGCCTCCTCTGTCTCCTCTCCTCCCTCCTCTCCTCCCTCCTCTTCCTTTTCCTCCTCTGCCTCTCCTTCCTTTGTTTCTTCCTCCTCCTCTTCCTCCTTCTCCTCCTCCTCCTCTTCCTCTGCTGGTGGGCTGGCTTCTGCCTGCTGGGCGTGGCTGGCAGAAAGGACGCCCTCGGTGGTGCTTACGCTGGAGCTGAACAGGCGTGACGTCATCAGGTAGGAGGTGCCAGAACTTAGGCTGGAGAGGACAGGTCGGGTGAAGGAGGGTGCTGAGAAACTGTGGCTGTATAGAGAGGACACGCCCCCAACTGGCCCCACATTGAAGCGGGACTCCTCCCCCTCTAGCAGCTTCCTGCACAGTTTGGACAGATAATGAAACAGATAATTCATCGATAATTGTTTAATTAATAGTCAATTTAAACAGATTTCCATATGTTGTGAGGATCGCAGATCATGTGATTGATAAAAAAAAAAATCTGCGAAGAATAAAAACAAAATAGTTGTGTATTAGCTTATGTGCTCTGACGTACAACTTGGTCCCTGATGATTTTATATAAACTAATTGCTCTTTAAAAGACTATGTTAATGAACCTCATCAACCTTCTAAAGTGTGGGTCCCAACTTTTATATAAATCCTGTAACTACCTCAACATTAAACAGCAAATCAAAAATACAAGAAGGAAGAACACGGTCTCTATCATTCTTTACATTTTCTGAAATCTGTTGGGATTTTTTTTTTTTCCTCACTCTGCTGTCATTTCACCTGTATGCAGCAATCTCAATATCCAGAGCCATCTTGACATTTAGGAGGTCCTGGTACTCTTTCAGGTAGTGAGCCATCTCCTGTTTGGTGCTCCCCAATTCTGCCTCCAACTCTCCTATGGTGTCCTAGATGGAAAAAAAAAGTCAAGTATTCAGAAATGTCACACACACAGATAAGGACATAGAACTTGGAAAGTACAGCTTGAGTTTTAAAGATTATCGGCACATAAAGGAAACGTTCTGACTGTTCAATAATGTGTTAGATAACACCCGCATTACATTCTGACCTGCATAGCAGCAATCTCTGCACTCTGTTTCTCCTCCATCTCATGCAGCTGTTTCTCCAGGGATTCGTTGAGGCCTCTACACGCATCAATCTCCAGCAGACGGGTCTGGAGCTGGCGTCGGTACTCTCCTGCTTCGTCCTTGGAGCTTCTCACTGCGTCACTGTGCTGGGCCACCGTCTCAGTCATGGATCCCACTTTCCCTCTGAACCATTCTTCTGCCGCCTGCATGTTCCTTGATGCCAGCCTTTCGTACTGGGACCTGATGTCCCTCAGAGCACCGGAGAGGTCGGGGGTCGCCGCCTCAGATTCCACCGCCACCTGGACACCTAGCTGGACCTGGGCCTGAAGCTCAGCCACCTCACTCTCATGGATCCTCTTAAGGAAGGCCAGCTCTTCCAGCAGAGTTTCAATGCTCTTCTCCAGCTCTGCCTTGGCCAAGGAAGCCTGATCGGCCACACGCCGCACTTCCATCAGCCTTCCCTCAGCTGCCTCACGAGCCAGCACCTCCTCCTCATATCGACCCTGCAGGGCAGTCAGGGTTTGCTCCAACCGCTCTCTCTGCCCAAGGGCAGCCTGTTGTTCTGCCCTGGCTTCATCTACAGCCGCCCTCAGGGCCCGTGCCTCCTGCTCGTACAGCGCTCTCAGGCGGGATGGCTCGGTGTGCCTCTGCCTGAGCAGCATCAGCTCGGCTTCCAGAGCCCGATTTTGCTGCTCCAGGTCACGCACTCTTTCGATGAAGCCAGCAAAGCGGTCATTGAGATCCTGAAGCTGGCCACGCTCATGGGTGCGAACGGCACGGAATTCGGAGCTGATCTGTGCCGCCTGGCTGAGCTCCAGCTCCAGGGAAGCGGCCCTCGAGGAGGAAGAGAGCTGCACCCGACCAGGAGAGGAGTACTGCAGACGGGAGGAGGATAGCGGTGAAGCATGGGAAGAATAGACAGACTGGGTCCTTCCTCTTGTCATCGTGACACGTTGGGGAGCCTCGACATACCAACGTCTGTATGACGAAGGGGAGTAGTAGGGGTCATATCCAATGCTACTCATGGCTGTTTGCTTGGAGGACAGGCTGCTCTCCCTCTCCTCTGTGTGTCTGTGTGTGTGTGTGTGTGTGTGTGTGTGTGTGGAGGTGTAAGAAGGGCTCAGGTTAAAGCCTCGTCTGCTTGCTGCTGCAGCAGCTCGGGCTTTTATAGCAGGACGGTGAGCTCTGACGCAAGCGCTTTCCCCCAAACTCTGACAATGCAGGCTATAGGCTTACACTGCACCGCCACGAAAAGAGACAGAGAGGGACCATGGGAATATGTGAAGGAGGGAAAAGAGTTGGGTTAAAACAGTAGGATAAACATACATTGGAGAGAGATTGCAGTTACACATCTGTCTTGTCCTGATTGGCATTAAAAGTGTTTTCCAACCCAACTTATTTGTTTTTTTGACATTTAAAAAAGATAGAAATCAGACAAACAAAACAAAACAAGTAGATTGAAAAAAATTATGCAAAGAAAAATGTGAACTTATACAATGCCCAAAGCAAAACTGCAAATGACTGTGATGGATGTGGAGTGATTTTATGTATCATATGGGGAAATTGCACACATACTAAACTATACTTGCTGTGGTTTCCTCACTGCAGGAGAGAGAGAGAGAGAGAGAGAGAGAGAGAGAGAGAGAGAGAGAGGGAGAGAGAGAGAGAGAGAGAGAGAGAGAGAGGTGTGGCCTGATTTAACAGTTGTGACACAGCATCTCTCCATCTGGTGGCGAGCTGTACTGCAGGCATGACCTCAAAAGACCTGCAGTGATTAAAAAAAAATACCCAAACAGAAAGGTAAGAGGTTAGAGACATCAGTAAATGATCAAACTTGTGAAAACTGCAAAATCTAAATAATATAAATACTATATGTTACACTGGACTTCACTGGCCTTGTTGATAGTAAATTACAGTAATAGATTCATGTTTTTGCTCCTTCAGTTAATTACAATTTTCTCGTTCTTTTAAGTTGTACATTCACAACTTCATTGTTGTCTGATTTGATCTGGCACTGAATAAGAACCTTATGAAAACTATATATATATAGATATAGATATATATATATATATATATATATATATATATATATCAGTTCAATTATTTAAAGGCAAACTGTACCTCTCCTCTGCAGCTCAGATACCCTGGCGGGTCTTTTACACCAAGCTGCTGAAATGCATTTTTATTCTTTGTGTGTGTCAGGTGTGTGTGTGTGTGTGTGTGTGTGTGTGTGTGTGTGTGTGTGTGTGTGTGTGTGTGTGTGTGTGTGTGTGTGTGTGTGAGAGAGAGAGAGAGAGTGTGTGCAGGAATGGAGAAGCTCTGTTAAAGTGAATTCACCTTATTAAAGAAGAATGTAAATCAGAAGTTTATTGCAGTGTTTTCTTTTTGTCTATTTGCATGATTCATAAAATAATTTGCATATGCAGCAACGGCCCTCTGTGATCGCAGACAGCGCTTTGCCTGAACAGAAGAGAGGCAGGGAATGAAAGGTGGGGGACTGGAGGAGGATCTGCATGGATTCTGCTGCAGCCTGAGTCATCGTAACACTTGTGATCACACAACGTCCCCTGTGCATTCCCACCCTCACAGCAGTCCACCATTCTGCATCTTGGCAGACAAGATGCTTACAGGACCTGGGGAAATGAAAGAAAGTCGATAATTAACATCTCTTCACAAGCTCATTAGCTCACTTAAAGTGATGATTTAAAGGTTTTTGCTTTGTTAATGACTTAAATCCTGCTTTTAAAAATCCTTGTTCCTCAGGCCAAAACAAAACAAAGTCCACATCAAATCCACCATCGATAATTTTCTTTAGTGTAAGATTAAGCTACTGAACTTATATAAATCTAAGTCTGCACAAAGAAAAAGATAACATTCCGTGTCCTTTTACAGTAAAAATGTTCTATACTGTTTGACATTAAAGGCATTCTTACGTTTTGCCACTAGGGGCAAACACATTTAATATAGACGCACACACTAAGCCACCGTCATATGTTACTTCACACATTCGGACTAAAAGCTTCAAAACAGTGAGTTAGGTTTGTGTCAGGGGGAGCATGTCAGTGAGCACTGACTGCCAACAAGGCTCTGTTATTTTCTCTATTTACTAATGAATAAATACACACAGATGATATGACCCCTGTAGGCCTGTTGCAGAAAAATACTCCTTCTGGTGAAGGACCTTGACAAACAGTGTCACAACAGCCGGCTGTAGCCAAGACAAAAGAATGAATTATCTGCACTTAACAAGATCTAAAAACTGAGCCAGTTTCACTTGACAGCAAACTTGTTGAAATCGTGGAATACTTGAGTAAACCTTTGCAAAGTTTTCAACAGCCAGCCGAGCTTCCCTGAAAATAAATAGAACATCCTCAATAAATGCTCACAACAACTTTATCTCCTGACTTACTTAAT
Source organism: Symphodus melops (assembly GCF_947650265.1). Taxonomy (NCBI): domain Eukaryota; kingdom Metazoa; phylum Chordata; class Actinopteri; order Labriformes; family Labridae; genus Symphodus; species Symphodus melops. The sequence goes on along the minus strand of NC_136706.1, from coordinate 13,419,314 downwards.
TTATGAGAATCTTTATTTGTTAACCCTTCTGACAATTTGAGTCCCTGATTATTTTTAGTCGAGGCTAGTATCTGTTTGTGTGCCTGTAAAGCACTTTGGTCAGCTGAAGCTGTTGTAAATGTGCTATATAAACTTGATTTGACTTGACTCAGTGTTTGCTTGGATGATCCGTCTCCCCTCTTTGGTGTTGGTGCAGAGACGCCCCCTGATTCAAAGTTACACCACTGACGATGTATCCCAAGATGTACACATTTCTCACGTCTGAGATACAGCTCTCACACCTCTCTCAACATCAGTGCAAATGTCATGTGTGTTCCACCTGTTGGCACTATGGACAGATTTCCATCATGTCCCGTGTTTGATGATTCTTAACCTTACAACAATACTGATGAGATCTGAACAATCACCTGAACTGACTGAATGGGTATATCTAGCTCTGTTGACTGCCTGAATGTTGTTATACTGTTTTATCACGTCTGGAGAGCCGAAAGAAAATCGCCTCTGGTGGACAATAAAGATGTATTCTCTTCTAGTCCGTTACTTATCTTCACTATGAATCCTTGATCCATATTTACAGGTCCTCAAATTAATACAATGCACAGATTGGTTACTTTATATATCTACCCATGATGGTTTGCAAGACTAAAGAAAACATGATATGCAATAAAACTAATACAAAGAGCTTAGATGTTTCGAGGTTCTGTATTGCATGCAGCTATGGCTCCTGATGCTCTGTTATTGCAACATTGATTGCTGTGCTTCGTTTTATTAACATAAGCACCACATATAGAATGACACTGAATGCATCAGAAAGCTATCTCCAGTGTCTTTTCCATCAGCATCCTCCCATGTAAAACACAAATATGTGGTTATCTTGTTTGAGCATAAGGTATAGCCTGGTTATTCATTATTAATGTATTCTCAGACTGTTCTATTTCTTCTGTTTTTCTATATATAGGTCATAATTAGACGGATGGCATTGACAGGAGACATTGACTTCCCTGATGGTCCAGCTCTTTGGATGGCTTTGCATTCAACGTTTAATCAGGTTTTTAGTGCATCACTGCTCCTCTGCATATATCATCAATGGTACTGGAAACTATATGGCTTTGACTAATTTTTAACATGTTAACATGTGCAATTAAATGTATTTCTTAAAATAATATTTACTAATGCATGCTGGTTTGCACACAAAAAAAGTAACATTTTGGATGAATAACAATGGGGCTGGGGAAAATTATACTTACTTTGTAGATTATATCTAAATGAAATGTTTACTTTATATAAAATATTAAAAAAGGAAGACAACATTTGAACATTCCTTTCTTTAATGTCCCATACGAGTAATAGTTGTGCACACTTCCCATTTACAGACTGTGAACTGATGGCATACTGTTCAAGACATTTCCAACATTCTGTCTTCTGATGCAAGGTGCTCTTTTTAACATCATGGCATTACCTGACGCTTGGTACAATAGAGAGCAAAAGTGCGAGAGAGCTGAAACCCATCCATTCAAAACAACATTGTTATTTGCCAAATCCGATGCGCTTTCTCTACTGTTTAAATAAATCAATACATTAAACTGTCCTGCAAGTTTCTTACACAACAGCTTGGATCTATAATTACCTGGTTTATTTTCTTGGTTGTTATTTAACTGAGTTAAATTAACAAATGAATGTCCAAAACTTAATAGCTTTAATAAAGGTCAGGTCTATTGTTCCTGTACATTTCCGACAAATTTTGACACCTTGAAGAAGATTGAGGGCAGTCTGCCTTGTTTTTGGTTGATACAGAGTAACTTGTTGCTTCAGGCATTAAGATTCAATATTTGTAAATGCTATTACAGTGACTCCTACAGGTCATGTAAGGAAATTACACTTTATAAAGTCCACTTCCTGCAATTGAGTTTACATTAACTGAACATTTTTTTGTTTCGATGATTTTATACAAGTTAAACAAGGTCGAGCAATTATGTCATGAAATTGCTTGAGCTCTTGTTTGAAATGCATTTGAATTCCGAGGACAGATAAAGTATTTTTTTGTTTTTTTAATTGAATGTTTATAGGAGACATTCTAACTTTTTATTACTCCTCCGTCTTTATTGAATAATGAAGAGCATAGGCCAGTTAGTTGATGCTCCCCTCTTGGCAGCAACAATTACACATGTTTCACTTTGTTATGGCAACATGTTGCACACAGTTTCTCCCCCCAACACAACGTTCTATCCTCAGTGTCATGAAACACTCCTTGGGCAAACTTATATCATTTCCTAAACATTCAAACTCCTTATAAGCTCCAGTTTCTCTCTCAGTGAGGGACCTGTTCATCTCAGGCTGAGGGAGCCTCTCTGTAGCCAACTCTGATCTTTACACTTTTGTTCCACAGATCTCAGTTTAAAAGTCATGTTGCTATTTTGGCTTAATGTCTGACCCCTGGCCTTCCCAGCCACCACATGCCCCGGCAGCCCAGCAGAGCACATGATTACATTGGCTGGGTTTGTATGTCCATCAGAGTATGACAGCCTCTCACAGGTGGAATGTAAAAGAGGCCTGTCACTATAAAAACAGTTTGGTATGCAGGCTCTGGCTCACTGTTGGTCAGTCAGTGGGTGTGTGGACAACTTAGAAGGGTTGAGGGTGCTGTATTTGGTTTGAAGTATACCAAGAAGAAGAACGCTGTAAAAATGGCTGCTGCGCATCGTTTGGTTATTGTCCGCCATGGTGAGAGCGCCTGGAACCAGGAGAACCGTTTCTGCGGCTGGTTTGACGCTGACCTCAGTGAGAAGGGTATGGAGGAGGCCAAGCGCGGGGCCCAGGCTATCAAGGAGGCAGGCATCAAGTTTGATGTGTGCTACACCTCGGTGCTGAAACGTGCTGTCAAGACTCTGTGGACCATTATGGAAGGCACGGACCAGATGTGGCTGCCTGTGATTCGTACCTGGCGTCTGAATGAGCGTCACTACGGAGGCCTCACTGGTCTTAACAAAGCCGAGACAGCTGAGAAGCACGGCGAGGAGCAGGTGAAGATCTGGCGCCGTTCCTTTGACATCCCACCTCCACCCATGGACAAGGACCACTCTTACTACAAAATCATCAGTGAGGTCAGTACATGCACAACTTACACATTGTAAGCAAGAACAATGACTGCACTCACAAATTAATCTAATTGAAATAGAAGCTTCCAATTTATCAAAATGAATTAGATGAGATAATTCAATACATTTGAAAGTGCTCCAATGTTTGTTCAACAGTCTTTCTACTATGTTCTTGTTCTGTGTTGTACATGAAGTGAGTCATCCACTGGTTGTTTCTACCTACAGTCCCGTCGCTACAAGAATCTGAAGCCTGGTGAGCTCCCAACATGTGAATCATTAAAGGACACCATTGCCCGTGCCTTGCCTTTCTGGAACGATGTCATTGCCCCTGAAATCAAGGCGGGAAAGAATGTCATTATCGCTGCCCACGGCAACAGTCTCCGTGGCATTGTCAAGCACTTAGAAGGTGAGCATTCCTGTCTGTGGCTGGACGTTTAAAAAAGCTGGCGAGGAAAAGATTCAAATATTTAACAAAAAATGGAAGGAAAAAAAAGAGGATGCAAAACTTTGTCTGGATTTGCATACAAGGCCAGGTCTTAAATAACTGCAGACACTCGCACACACAAACACAGTTGTGGGCTACAGAGTATAAAAATAGCATGCTGTAGACTGAAGAGCTCAGGGACGAGGAAGAGGGTCAGGAGCCTGGTTCTCGTTACAGTCACGACCTTTATGTAGAAAGGTTGTACTTTTTCAAGGTGTGGCCAGACATGGAAAAGTGACTTAAACAGTCAGAGAGACTCAAGGGCAAAGGCTCATGTCAGATAACAATGATATTAGATGTCCTAAATATGAAGTAGATTGAAATTCATAGAGAATCAAAATTAATTTAAATAGTCACACATAAAAAAAACCTGCCCTCTGGACTGCTTTTATTTTATTTATATTATGTAAGATCATTTTCCTTTCTGTCTGGCGAGGCCACAGACAGCCTGTTATAGTATCACTTACATCCCCTCTGTACTGTCAGCTGAGCTGCATGTTTATCCCCATTCTGTCCAGGTATGTCTGATGCAGCCATCATGGAGCTGAACCTGCCAACAGGAATCCCAATCGTGTACGAGCTGGATGAAAACCTGAAGCCCATTAAGCCAATGTCCTTCCTCGGTGATGAGGAAACAGTAAAGAAGGCCATGGAGGCTGTGGCTGCCCAGGGAAAAGCCAAGAAGTAAGCCTGCTCCATGAGTAGGCAGAAAAAAAAGACTGTTCCTCCTTCATCCTTGAAGCTCTCTTGCCCTCCATTGTTCCCTCTTTGTAATCCATTCCAACAGGGGAAATGTTTATGGGTTTTTTGGTTTCAGCACATTAGCCCTTTTTGTTTAACTTACACGCCAATAGGGACGACCTGTTAAACAAAGCAGACAGCTAGGCTGCTGTCCTTACAGTCACATGTCACTCAGCCTTTTTACATTGTGGTCAAGCCCATATGTTGAAGGCTCACCATCCAATAAAGAGAAACCCTGTTTTTATGAAGGTCCGTCTGTTCATATGTCTTCCCACCCTTTCTTTCTTCAAATTACATTGTCATCCTTATCTATTAGTCCTTTAGTTTCCAATTTGGAAATTACTTGTTTCAGCAAAGAGCAAAGGTGCTGTGAAATCTAATCCAGGAGGAAGAGAGGAGGGGAATGTGAGAGAGAGCGAGAGAAGTCAGTGGGTTCATTCTGGCAGCATTCCCATGATGCAGGAAAGAGCTTTTACCTTTCCTTGACTATACAGTCAGATCAACAGAGGGGCATATCTAAATTAATTGAAGTCTGTTTAATGCACAAACAGGTGAAAACAAAACCCTTAACCCTTTCATTTCCACCCCATCTGTTTGTATATTAGTATACTGTACTGTATTCTTTAAACTTTAAAAACAAATGCTTTAAAATATTGTAACCTTTGGGAATCATGCAGACAAGAAATGATATTTAGGACCTAATGTTAAGCAGGAATTTTGTTACTTATTCAAATATAAACAAAGAACACAATTGGTGCTTCTTTAAATCACCTGATGGTTAAATCTTTTCAGGTTCTTAGGTATTGGCACAATATTTGCATTAAATAGAAAGCTTAAACCAAAACCAATGAATCCGGAGGAGCGAGATGATTTTATTTCAAGGTTTTTGTGTGGATGTGAGAAATAATTGTTTCATTTGTCCAGTGTGGGTTAGGGTTGGTTGGTTAACCCCAACCACATCCTCTCCCCTCTCATTACAATAAAGCACATTGTGTACAGTATTACCACACAGGTTTATTTTATTATAATTTTTTTTAATCAGCCTTAATTCATCACAAAACATAACACAATTATCTGTACAGGTCAGACAACATAAACAATATGATGTAGAATTACAAAACAAAGGTTGAGACAAAAACAAGTATCACAGTTTAGAACGGATGGTAAATGGGCCTTGTTTAGAGTCTCTTTGCTAATGTTGTCATGCCCCCTAATGGCCGCTGAGAGGAACATCGGCTACCTCTGAAAATGAACTTAGGAACAGATTAAAACGGAGGGGTTTTGCTTTTGAAACAGCTGGATAATCGTTTGAGCAAATTCAATTCTTGATATCAACTGTAATGAACTTTAAAAGACAAAGTTGTGTTGTTTTGGTTTTCACTATGATCCTTATATCCTCATTCAAAGACTTGTCCTCAGGATCTTAACATTTTCATTTGACAGGTCATTAGCGCAAACGCCCTGATCACCACAAAAAAATTCCAAAAAACTGGCTCTCCAGTATCCTTGAGGGGGAAAAAAGCCATCCGAGGTGTCAGACAGGTACTGTGCCATATATCAGATGAAAAGTGTTCTCCGTCAGGCTTTGATGTGGATTGTGACACTTGGCGCAGTCTCTGTTCAAACAGGTTCAGGAGCTGAGTCATGGTTTGCCTCCGAGGTTCTCTGATCATTTCTCGATTTAGTACTTGCTTGCCTCTTGAAGGTTTTCAAGAAGCTCTGCATCGACACTATCTTGTATGGGTTTTTCTTGTATGTGACTGCTTTATAGGTTTCTGTTTTTGACACATGTACATATTCTGCAGCGCTTGTCACATTCTTTTCAATGTTGTTGATCAGCTCCCCCTGATTCAAGAAAAGCAGAATTAATTTAAGTCATGGCATCAGTACACCTCTGTAGAAACAGTCATAAGTGTTTAAAGCATTATAGAGCTTGATCAATACAAATAAAGATGATGTTCATGGCAGAAAAGTGACAATACTATGAAACACTATCAAGGTAAAATGTTTTGGGGTTTTTTGTCAGCGTTTTATTTTATATTAGAATTTTTGTGAATAATCAAATCAAAACTTTCTAAGTTACACTGTGTCCGAACAGAAAAAAGCTGCGTCTCTCGCAGGCACTCTAAAAGGAAATACTAAATCAATCTGATTTTTGTTTTCGTGACCCAAGCTTGTGCCACATCGCGTACTGTTAGTACAGGCTTTTAGACAATGAATTTTCTGTCAGAATATTCCTATGGATTGTAAATATTATAATAATGAAAGGGTAATGAAATGTTTTGGCAAAAAAAGAGCAAATAAAAGGGGAGCTCTGATTTAAAATGTAAGGTTATCGGTCGCATGACAACTTTCATTCAGTGTGGTGAATTGTGAAAAATGCATTGTGTTCGGTGGTGATAAGGCTGAGCTTGAAATAAATTAAAGTTAAATGGAGTTGAAATACAGTGCACGCACAATTATTAAGCAAGTGAGTATTTTGGTCACATTGTCTTTTTTTATGCATATTTTCCACCTCTAATCTGTATAAACTTGAATGCCAATTGGATTTAAGCATACCAGGTGAAGGACATTTGTATAATGAGAGAGGGTGTGGCCTAAGGAGATCAACATCCAATATCAGGATGTGTGCACAATTATTAGGCAGCTTCTTTTTCTCGGGATGGATGGGATTTTGAGTGTTATTGAAAAGAAGGGTGGTCATTGATTGTTTGAATTTTATTGCGTAAAATGGACCAGTGAAAATATGTATTTTTTATTTTTTATATTTCTTTGATTTGTAAAGGGACCATGTAGAATATCAAAAGCCATTTGATGTATTGCACCAGAGTTAGCTTAGAGCTAGTTCACATCTGTATTCCCCTTTTTTCTGTATGTGGAGCATTCCAATTTTTTACTCTTCCTATATTTAAATGAAAGATCAAACTCAAAACATTAACTCATATACTCATTTTGAGACAGCTGTCATACCTGAATCTCCAACAGCATGGCGGTGTCAGCAAATACCTCATGCAGCTCTTTCATGCTGGACTCCAGGCAGATGATGTCCTGATGGCGAGATTCGATCTCACTCAGAGCCTTGTTTGAAATGCGACGATTAGAGTTGATCTGTGAAAGACAAAAGTGCACCGATTGATTTTATAATGATTTCCTTAAAAGCTTCCCAGTCTCCTGCAGCAACAACAAAAACATTACTTAAATGATTGTTCCTATTATTGGACAGTGAGTGGGTTGTTGTATAGTGTAAGACTTTCACTATGAAGTGGTTTGTTTGTCATCATTTGTCTTCACATAACCATTTTGTGTGACCCTGAATAAGAAAAAAACATGAACTTACATCAGATATAAAGATGGCGAGATTGTCACGGAGCAGCATCTCCTCCAACTCTGCATCTGTTGTCACTTTATCAACTGAAACAAAGAGGAAAAAAAATAAAATAAAAAATAAAATAAAAATTCAGAAATACCGTGATAATGTTTGAGGGAGACCTGTGCAGGCTCAGGTTCCCCATGCAAAGATGTGCATTCATGTCTCATAAAGAAAGAGAGACACTGGCAGTGACAGATTCCATCGTCAGGTGTCGAGTCTGAAGAAAAAAGCGAACAAGAAGTGCTGACGAGGCAGAACGTATCCAGAGTAACGTGGGCTTTAGGATGTTCTATTTCTCCAAACCAAAATCAAAAAGGTACAGTGTCAATTTAAACACACTTTGTGTGATCTCAAGAGGAAAATATTGGAGATATGATATTGAAAATGTTGAAATGAGATTCTTCCAAGTACTGTAATTCTGAGATACAAATCATGACCAATGTGAAAGCAATTAATCAGGAGAATGATGGCAGGGGCTCCCTTCCACCCTGGAACACAGTAACAGCACTCGTCTGATAAGATTTGGGTTGATACTCTGCAGACAAGAACTGAGGAGAAACAAAGCTTTATGGTTTGATTCTATTTGTTTTTGGGCAACTCACCAATCTCCAGCTGTCTCTGAATCTGTGCCTTGCATCTCTCTCTGAAGGAGATTTGAGCCCTGTGGTAGCGCCTCATGACGTCTGCAAACCACCGAGTCAGATGAGAGTGCTGGTGAGAGGACGTCAACACAACTTCAAAATCACATCGAGGAACCGGTATTTACAATGAATTACATTAAGTGATCTTGTCAACATAAGATTGGGGCCTCTCTGAAATGATGGATGGGATGAAATAGGGTGACATTAAGGGACTGTGTATCTACAGCCGGATGATTAGAGGAAACAACAATGTGACGGGACCTGGTTGTTGTGAATCCGCTGGATCACTGAAGTACCTCTGCTGTTCTCATCTACAGGAAAATCCTTCTGCATTGCTAGAAAAACACAAGACAGAAATAATATAAAACAAACACAACAAACATTCATCTTTTATCCAAAAGCAAGGATGTCGTATGAAACAACTGAATTAAATGGAAGTTGTTTCATACAACATCCTTAGCATACACACTTCTCATGCAGAAATAGAACGCATGTAATCAAACAACGTGATAGAATATGTTCCAGAAAGTTCTTATTGAATTCTGCATTCCACTACAGTTTGGGTTTTAGTATTTACTCTCTATAGATGACTACAGACGGCTTCCTTTTCAGCCCATTTGCAATTCAAATCTCATGATATGAGCTGGGTTTGCCTTAGGACGACGGGAAGTGTGATATTGTAATAAGTTCTTCCTCATTGTCCCGAACAGTGATGATAAACAGCCAAATACAGATTTAAAAAAAAAAAATAAATGTACAATGACAACTGTAGCACCTCAACTGGTTGTGTTATGGCCCAACTGCTGTCTCAAACTAATCCACATATACTGTGCAGATAGTGTTTCGGCAAAAGTTCCAAAAACAAGTCAGTATCTCCTCCTCACTCACACTTTAACTTGGCTCGAACCAGGTCGGCATTCTTCTTTGTCTCGTTGATCAGCAGCTCCAGTTCCTCTTTTTTTCCTGAGCACAACACATCAACTTCCCGTCACAGAAGAAATAATTTGGCACCGATAATGGAGTGCATTTCATCATAACACTTAGGTTTGAAATGTATTGTGCTTTTGAGCTGATCGAAGGAGTTCACAAGTGTGACACTCTAAGATAAATACAGATGCTTTCACTCGAAAAAAATGTAGATCAGATCAACACTCTTCAGTGATTTAAAGATTTAATCCAAGTTATAGTTGTGGCTTTAAAAGTGACATTGCTTATTATGTTGTTTCAGGTACAACTATGTAATAAAATCATATTAGAATTATGGTTTTCAAATCAAGTTCAGTCCTGAAAATAGCTACATAAAGAGGTGGTTGGTTGACTTGTGTTGCATTAGTGTTACACTCCAGTGCAAAAAAGTGTTTGTTTGTCAAAGGCTGTTAAGTTTTCCCCTTTGTTTTTGTTGTCGTTTGTTTTCTCAGTGTTGTTTACCCTGAAGGAGGAGTGGGATCTCCGACAAAAACGGAACAACAGTCAAGGCATCAAGTCTCTGCTCGAGTGTCATTTGAACCTATGTTTGGATCGTGGTGAGCTAAAACCAAACCAATCATGCACAGTTTATTCTCATGGTGGCGCTCTGTTATACTTACTCTTGTCTTGGTTTTGGTTTGAAAGGATGGCTCCATGTCTTCTCTCCACCTCCTCTGCTTGACAGGAGATCTTTTCGATGAGGCTTCTAACCTCACCCACCTACACACACACACACACACACACACACACACACACACACACACACACACACGTATAAAGTATAAACAGAAACACTGTTCTACTAGACATGACGTGAGTAAACAAAGCCGAGCTCTGCAAAGTTTACCTTTGAGAAAAAATCCTCCATGTTGATAGTGCTCTCTGCTGCAGTTGTCATATCTCCCTGCCGCAGCTGCTTAAAATAAAACAGGGAATAATTAGGCTTCACCTGTTGATTCAACAGACAGTTGCACATTCAAAGCAACTGCAACCATAGGAAATGTTTAGAAGCTAAAAGTGATGCTACGATCAGCAACATTAGCACTTGCGATATTAAGTATTTTACGAAAACTGTTGGTGATTAAAAAAAAGCAACTTCTGACTTCTTACCCCCGCCATGCTTTCTCATAACAACAGAAAGGAGTAAACGTACATCTTGGATATTTCTGTTACTTTCGGTATTGTCGTCAAACCTCGTCCTCTACCTGCGTCCTCAAACGCCAACTGAGCACACCTGTGTAAGTGTAATAAAGGGCGCGTGCACGCCGGCGCGTATCCGTCTCAGTAAGCAAACAAAGAAGCTAACCGCCACCTGTCTGCAGTGTTGCCAAGTCCGCTTGTTATAACCGACTTTAGGCTTGTTTTTCTGTAAAGTTGCTTTCAAATATTTTCAGTTCCGGATTTTTTTGGGCTTGTTTTCTAAAGTTAGTCTCTTATGTGGGCTTGCTTTTCTCCCTGTATTTACTGCAACTGATTCTTTCCCAGCGGTCCACAATAAAGCGAAACACAAACGCGATATTTAGTTTGTCCTTTTCCAGGATCCGTCTAATGTCTACAACCCCGTTTCCTTGGTTACCACGCGAGCCCGATCCGGCACACTCACACGCGCACAGCTACACTTGACAGAGTGGCGGAGTGACAATGCAAACAAAATATGGAAGAAAATACAATAAAACGTGGGAGAAGGAGACGAACCAGATTGGCTCAGTGTTGAACAAGAAAGCTCAAGTTTTCTAGCAAAATTTAAAATGAATAACTTTGTGTTACTATTAACAAACATGTTTTTTTTGGTCAACAACTAGCCTATAGCTAGATATCCAGCCATGTCAAAAAATCAATCAAGTTTATCATGAGTATGTCGGTCGTTAGTCGCAGAAAGGACGTTCATTCCTGTGATAATTCAACAAGTTGGTGAAGAAGGGAATTAAACTTTTTGACTGCAGTTTGAGAGCAGAAATGACGAGTGAAAATGAGTTGCTTTTATTGTCTCCAGTAGGAGAAAGTCGCCTTGGACACAAGACAACGCCACATGGCCTATTAGCGAAACACAGCACAACAGTCTATATATTAAGTCGAAATTTAAACGTTATTTCGACTTAATATTGTCTTAAATACATAACGGCAAAAAAAGTAGGCGACTTAATCAAAAGACAAATGATTAAGTCGCCTACACATGTTCGTGAAAATCTTGATTTTGATTGGTGCATGGCTGGGTGGTATATATTATCTATTAGAAGAGCCAAGTCGCTCATTGGGCTTATTTCCAGAGACCTGGTTGCTTGTTTCTTTGACGAGATCTGGCAACACTGATGTCAATACAATGTAGCCTATTCACGTATGCTACTTTGCAACGATAGAATTAGGCTACATTTATACTTACCACATACTTTTTTATCACTTATACCACGAGACTACTCTTTTTTTTTTTTAAACATTTCACAAATTTACTTTACTTGAGGCTAGGAGTAGAGTAGGCTACCATTAATGTGAAGAAGAATTTAGTTCAATTGTGTATATTATTGTATTCCATCTAAATTAACAATTAGAAAACACTTGTATGTTGGCACAGTAATTTAATGATTATAGTCAGTTATCAGAAAAACTTGTTCATCATTTTCCACTTGTATTAAAAAAATATTCCACATAGAAACATCATGTAGATGAGTTTTCTGTTTTGTCCTGTGTGCTGTTGTGTCTCTTTGCTGCTGCCTTCTGTGTGTGAACACGCACTCTGCTGCGTTTCCACCTCCAAGCTCATCTTGATCGTCAGTTCTCTCTCAGCCTCCTCAGCACATGGGGCTTTGTCGCCTGGATGTGGAGCTTCCTGTCTGAAGCAAAGTAACAAGTGATGGCTTTAGGGTTCAGGCCATCAGGCAGATCAAACTCCTGTCTGGACTCCTTGAGTGTGTAAGAGGAGCAGCCTTTTACGTCCTGCTTCTTCTCTGTCTTCCTGCTGACTCTTAGTTTCCTGCCCACCTGCCTGACAGACATCTCCTCTGGGGAAGATCCGAGTGTCTAGAGTCAGGCCAAAGTGCTCTCCCTCTTTGTCCAGCTGGTAGGAGAGACACTGGTTTGGAAAGGCTCCGTCTCCTCCAAGATGTTGTGTTGAAGTTTGTCTGCCATAGGTTTCTCTGCACTGGTCAATTTAAAATCAATCAATCAATCAATCAATCTTTATTTGTATAGCGTCAATTCATAACAGGCGTTATCTCGAGACACTTTACAAAAGCAGGTAAAGGACCTTACTGTTTGTCTGTTAACATTAACAAAAGAGCAGGTAACAAGACCATGCTCATCATTATGTTTACAAAAAGCAGGTAAAGGACCTTACTTATGGCTATATTACAAAAGCCCAGCTTAATCTGTCATAGCGTGGCAAGAAAAAACTTCCTTTTAACAGGCAGAAATCTTCAGCACACCCGGGTTCATGACGGAACAGCCATCTGCTAAACTGTGCTGGGCTTGAAAATGGGATGGGGGAGATGGGACAAGATGCAGTAAGAAGAATAGGATAGGATAGGTTTGGGGGCGGTTCTGGGCAGGCCATCCTTGTGGGGTGTGTGTGTGTGTGTGGGGGGGGGGGGGGTGTTTGGGCAGGCCATCCTCATCAACAGTCCCAAGGAACCTAAGAGAGCTCAGGAGCTCCCTAATTTAAAATCAAGAGGAATCAAAATTGATGAAAGTAAATTGTGTAAAAATGATGTCCTTTAACAATGAGCAGAGAAAGGATGATATGAAATGCATTACAGAATGTAATGATGCAGGTGAGTGAGATGCAATTGCAGACTCTAGCTTTAAGTTATCCCAGAGGGATAGCTAGCCACTGAAATCTCACGCAATTGAATAGGAGGGGAGAAAATTAACCAATATTTACAATCGAAATAACTAGGCCTCCTTCTCTAATTAGCCCTGACAAGGTGAATCTAAATTGACAATGCCAAGTAGCTGATAACCAAAAAAGCTGGGTCAAAATTCCCAGTCCCAACAAACTGTATTTCTAGCCCTGTAGGAAATATTAAGCCCGACAACTGGTGCTCATGAAGAATCACACATTTCCAAAAAACCAAAAAAAAAACAAAAAACAGCGAGAACCACTCACTCTCTCTAATGAGTCAGCACAGAGTGCTATATAAGTTATAAGTCACACACACCTGACCCTGCAAAGAGACATGATTCCTACACTCAGTGAGAGACCAGAGTGATCTCATTCACAAGAGAAACTGAAAATGTTCATGCAAATTCAAAAAAAGAAAAGTTTTTAATGTCAAGGGACTATAGAGCTTGTAAAACTCTTTTCAAGTCTTCTGCCTACTTAAGGTGCTGTAACATCAACAATCTACATTGTGGTCAACTATCACAGATGTTAGATCACAGATGTTAGATCAAGAAATGTGTCGGGCAAGAGTGAAAATAAAATAAAAAATGTATAAAAAAGAAACAAAATACTGTATAGATCTACAACTTATTTAGCAACCATGTCTTGGGATCAGATTTAAAACTCCTCTTAACTGGCACTGTCTTAAGGGAGATGGGTAGCTAGCATATGGCTGCATTTAAAAATGTTTTTTTCAAAGCAAGTTTTGTATCTCATAAGAATCAAATGTGTCGAGCTGCCTCTAGTGCTGTGCAGATTTATACACAATGCTGTGTGTAATACCAATGTTGATTTGCACCACTCTCTTATCCACAGGTAAAAGATTATTATTATTATTATTTTTTTTTTTTTAAGAAAAACATCCAGATGTGTAGGTGAGGGCAACTTCAAAACAACTCTCATTAGCTTATTTTGTGCAGCCTCTAATTTGTTTTTCAGGGACTAAAAATGTGAACATTGTGGTGTTTGTTCTTTCAACATGAATATTTAGGCTACTATTCCTAACACGCATAGAACTGTCCCTGGGTGGACACAGCTGAAACCAATTAACTTCTTTTCCCCATGTGACAAAATTAGTATGCGTCAATGACGATATTGACTTATGCCTGTAAGTCACTTGCTATCCAAACCGAACGTTAAAACCTTTCGAATCATTTAGAGTTTTTGAGGAAAATTGTCATGGTAAAATGTCATGATTTAAATTCAGTTTATGAAGGCCGTTTTTCTATGAACATCTTGCCATATTCTGTGTTTTTGACAGTTAATGTGCTCTGCCGTACGTCTTCCCCTGTCTCTTTAAAAGGTGAAAATTGTCTGCTTGGAGACGTGGATGGACCACTTCGTCTGCATTTTTTTTTTTTTTATCAGTTGACGATTCAGCAGAGAATCATCTAAAATATCAAAACCCTCCCTTCCTGTTTTTTTTGTTTTGTTTACATGAGTGACACACAATGCCCAGAGCTTAGGTCTCAAATCAGATGTACTGCTGTTCATAAATAATGCAGTGTGTGCTTGTGGGTACTAAAGAGCATCTTGGTTTCTCATGGTACAATACCTTCCTTTATCTTCACAGTGGCCATGAGCAAAGAAAGATTTGGTCAAGACGTGTGTTCTTTTCAATATTCTTTGTTTGACATGTATAGCCAAAGTGCATAATCTCATTTTGAATTGAATGGAACCCTCCTGAAGCCAGAGGATAGTCACAGTTTTCAGGGTGTGACAGGATCATCAGGATGTTCTGTCAACAACATGAAATCATCTTGTAGTCAAACCCTTTAACATTCTTTATCTCCCTGTCTATTTAATAGTAAGATTGTTGCAAAATGTCAAGAAATTAATCCAAAAACCAGCAGTATTAAAACATTTTTACATGTCAACATTTTTAAGACACTTCAAACACATGTAACTTTGTATGTTTATACATTTTATAAATCCCCACTTTTGTATGACCATTTTTTTTAATCAATACCTTAGAAGATGCAATGATTCTTTTTCATATCAACAATAAGAAATGTGGAAATACTGACCTTTCAAATTCACCATTCTACTGGAAGCTGATAAATTTGAGACATATCTGACTTAATAAGTCAGAGCACAACACCTGCTCTGACTTATGTATGAGGCTCTGACTCTGCTGTGAAACCTTGTCCAGATACATGACTTTTTCACAGTGACTTAAGCATATTTATTCAACATTAAAACAACCACACCCTCGAGCATCCTGCCCTTCCGACAACAGCTTCATATCTAATATTTATCCAGGAGAGAACTGGAAATAGTTCCCTTTAGAGGAACCAGAACAACTTTAGTATCTCTCGGATTTTATATATTTTTGATAACAATAAAACATTTATTCCAATTTATTAATTGATGCATTTCTGTCTTTCCACCACTAGAGGTCACCTTAGCACTAGAATAACGGCAACGTCCCCTTTCTATTTGGCTTTGAAGTATGATAATTCATTTTTGAATCTGCACTTTAGTATAATTCAGTTTTTCTGAGGGCTCCACCTTCAAAATGAGTAATGGATATTTTTTTGACAGCAAAAATGTTGTGTGCAACTTGTATAGGTTGGAAAAAATAAATGATAGTATCTGCTGCTTGCAAATATGGGGTGAGGTAACTGTGTTTTCTCAGTTAGCAAAGGATTTATTGATATATTCTCTGTTGATGTATAAAATGGCATATTACAACGTTTGTCATCCCTATGGAATTATGTAGGAGGATCAAACTACACACAAGAAAGTCTCACGTGTTACATACTTGGGCACAATTTAACATTCTGTAAGAGCCTGTGGATCAGCAACACCTGCAGTGCTTTGCATAGATAATTATGTCCTTTTTGGCTAGCGTCCTGTCCAAGCAATAATTAGCTGCTAATTACTAATTAGCAGTTGGTTCAGTCCATAGAGTTAAAACAGATGTGCCAGCCCGTTTCATCTTAATCTATCATTTTCTTTAAAATATGTACATCCATAACAGTATGCCTCATCAGGGAAAACAGGGCTGGAGCTGAATAGGTTAAAACAAGCCATTGTAATGCATGAGTTAGAGGAACTCCTTCACAGTCTAAACCCTTTGTCGTGTCACCATGAATTAGCTCAGGCAGCAGAGTTGGGATTGCTGTCTGTACGAGCAGAGCCAAGAGACTTTGAGTCCCATTAAAGTCAAGAGGAATGAAGCTAGACTCAAAACTTCTTTTTTATCAGAGATGAAAAAATAAACTCACCCAAAGGCTTTGCATTCCATCCATTTTCCACTTTGTATAATGTCACAAACTGTGTTATGTTACAAAATTGATATTTGATGTGGGATTTGCACACACAGTTTACATTTTTACTTGATCTCGTAACAATATTTATTTTCATTTTAAGACAAGCATTTTGTGTTAATGAACAATCCAAGAAGCAATAAATACCGTGGCCAGCCAAGTGGTAAGTTTGTGCACCACTTATACTGTGGTTTCATGGTGTCATTTTTTATTTTGTATATTTGAAAAGTTTACATTTCTTGTCTTGTTTTACTTTGTCTCATTTATTTTGCTGGTTTCCTTGTTTCCTGTTTTATTTTATAATTTCTTATCCTTGTGTTTCTCTGGGTGCATCCAGATTGCAAAGTGCCTACTCAATCTCTAGAAATTAGACAGTGCCTACTATCTGTGCTGAATACTCTTCGTACCTTATATTCAGTAGACATACAGCAGGGAGATATTTGTTCCTGCTTCGATTCATTCAGTGTGAAAGTGGCCTCATTTGCATTACCTGAATCACTTGTCTGCTTCTGTTCTTTCTTAAACATTTTATTAGATAAGAGTAATGCATATAATACAGCCAGGTAAACAAAAAACATAATCACAATGTAAATCAAACAAAAACGTATTAAGTAATAGAATAACATTTAGAAAATAACATACAGTATACAAAGTCAACTAAACCTATAAAGACGCATACATAAATATGGAAACTATTATTTAAACAGAGAGGAAAGGTTTGCTAATAAGGCAGACATTACATTTTGTTAATTAAAAGGAGATATTTTAGAAGAGACTTTAGCTCTAGATTAAAAATTGATTTAATTTATCCATGCTCATTTGTTCTGATTTGCTCAAGAAGTGACATTTTACATTTAATATCCCAGAGCATTGTGGGTGGTAAAATACAATTAATTTCCTCAAAGCATGCATCCGATCCATACTGCATTAAAGCCATAGGTTAAGATCCGTACTGAAATGTCCAGTATTGAGGTGGACCCAAAAAATGACCACAGGGGTTCAGTCTAATGAAACTCCCCATACTGAAAAGACTGCACTGCATAAACTGGGGCTATTCGGAAAGGGCTTCTCCATCGTTGCGTGTATTTTTCTGTTGATTATCCTGAGTTTAGTTTTCTGTTTCCTGTTTTATTTTGTAGTTTTTGCCTCTGTGTATCATTTCTAGTCTTACATCTTCTTTTGTGCGTTTCAATCCTTTTTTGATTGCCCTCACCAGTTTCACCTGTGTCTGATTGCCCCTTGTATTTACTCTCAGGCCCTTTCCAAATAGCCACATTTTTTTTGCAGTGCAGACTTTTCAGTAGGGAGTTTTAGTAGAAAGGACTCTCGTGGTCATTTTTTGCTCAGTATACTGAACGTTTCAGTTTGGATACTTACTAACGGGTTTTATGCAGTATGGATCGGATGCATTTTTGAGGAAATGAATTGTATTTTACCACCCACAATGCTGTGCGAAATTAACTGTAAAACATCACTTTACCTGCACCATGATTTGGTTCTGTCAGTGCCTCCCACTTTCGTGTGTTGTCTTTTTCCCCATGTCTGTTTGTTCCTCCTGTGTCTCTTCCCCGATCAGTAAGCAGCAGCAGGTGTGGCTTCCAAGTGCTTCCTATCAACTCATCAACGACAGTATATACCAGGTCTCGACACTCCGTCCTAACACGAAGTTATAAAGCTTGAAAATAAAATATTTAAACGTCTTTATATCAGTTTACAATTACTGTATAGTGAAGGGTTACAATAAACGCTAATAACAGAATGTGATTTTTTATATAATAACTCAAAAGCAGTGTTCAAAGAGGGAATGTGTCCCATGTACCTGTCAGTTTTGAATCTGAGATCTGTGAAAAAAAAGTGCAGAACCCCGCTTTTACTTATTAACACTTATAAAACATAAATCAATAATGCATGATTGCTGGCAGGCTCAGCAGTGCTTAACAGTGATTTCACAGATCAGTACACCCAGGAGTCAGCAGGCGGGCAGCTGGGGAGCAATTTTACTTCAACGCTGATGATGATTCCCTCTGTGAAAGCCCAATGGGACACCAGTAGTGCAATACCCAGCTGTCACGTGAGTCTAAATTTACCTTTTTGATTTTGTTAATGCTTGAGATCAAAACGTGTGAAATATAAAATAAATCATCAGCTGGCTGAATGTGCATAAAAGTGGATTGAGGAAAGGGGTTGTAATATCTGCAGTTATTTTTACAACATCCTTCATGGGCCCATTTATTGTTGGTTTATGCTTTTAAAACAATACGATTGTCTATAATGTTCTCTCTCTCTCTCTCTCTCTCTCACTAACTCACTCTCTCACACACACACACGCACACACACACTTATGAATAGATAATTTAGTATTTCAACACTTCTGCTGCTCCTACCCCTTGCACCCATCTGACCCCTTTTCACTTTTGAAAACAAGTCATTTCATTAGCTGTTAAAACTCCATCAGATGACATACGTGAGGATTTGGGCCATGGCTCCAGTTAACTGTGGGGTAAATATAAGCCACTCCACATGAACCACCTAATTAACCAGGCGGGCAGGGGTAGAGGTTTACGCTCTGTGCAATACAGCTTAATTGCGTTTTCACTTTGATGATTAAAAGTTGGATCAGATATAATCATGTAATGCTTAGTGGGTGGAATATGGCACTAACAGTGCTTGGATGATTCGCTGTGGGCCAATCCAATAACCTCCAACAAGGCTTCACAGTAAAGTCTTCCACTGGTAAATATCATAAATCAGAGATGTTGAGAGTATTGCAGAGCTGTTTGTGATAAGGTGCTTTAATATGAGTTTGTGTTTTATCCACTTTATCTCTTGTCTACTTTTATCACAGTTATTGACCACCTACATTTGCCAAAATGACCTCCAGCAACTCAAAGACAACCCAGCCAGACAAAGAAGCAAAAGTTTACAGTCAAGATAAAGAACATCAGTCCCCTAAAATGAAAAGAAGGCCTACAATGCATTATTGATGAACAGTTAGATACCTTTATGCTGAGTTTTTCTCATAATAAAAGTAAAAAGGCATAAAAAATACGCACTGCATACTGTGTACCAACCTAAGGGTGCCAAGCTGCCCCTCTAAAACAGCATAGATGCCATATTCTCACCAGAAAAAAACACATTTTGTCTATTTCAAGTTTTCAAACTTTAAACTACAATTATTTAACATATCATAACTTTTGTGCAATGAGTTACACTGTTTAGTTTCTTCTCCTGTCATGTCATTAAATATTTCCTGCTCTTGTTTTGTCCTGACAGGGTTTTATAAGTTTGAAAAATGTTCATTTACACTCTTCTTCACGGTATGCCATGGGAGCACTGGCGGTGCAGTGGTTAGGGGGCGAATCCCCATGCTTGGAGGCTATAGTCTTCAACGCGGGAGACCTGTGTTCAATTCATGACATGTGGCTCCCCCACCGCATGTCAATCCCCACTCTCTCTCCCTCTAGTTTCAATCTCTGTTCACTTTCCTACCTCTTTAATTAAAGGCACAAAAGCCCCAAAAATGAATCTTTAAATGTATGCCATGTTGGACAACCATTAGCATGCTACATTTCACAAAACTCTTTCACTGCCATTAACACTTAACAGATTTACCCTTGGGAGTCCTTCGGCGGAGGCTAACACTGTTCTTTAATGTCGCTGTCACTGTTGTAATTATGTGTTTTGTGGGTTGAATTGTGTGCACAGTAGTGCAGAAAATCACTGACATGTGGGAAATTGTGGTTGAATAGAAACACAAAAGACACACATGCAAGTGTGAAAATTGTCACTCAGGATGCATTATAAAGAGAAATAACAGTGATGTCCAGTTTAACCTCACTCTGCTCCCCTTTTCATCCAGGTCAGCTCCATCACCCCATACAGACAGACATTGCCGAACACAGCTGTGAGATTCCTCTCCACCTTTTTATGACCCTCAACCGTGCGAATGAAGTTTTCTCAAAATGCCATTCACCTTAACTGAGGAACTCTTCAAGCTGAAAATAAAGCACTGCTGCTCATTCAGCCAAAACAAATGTTAGGGGCACTTTTATTCAGACTGCAAAGCTCATTCAGCTTAGATGGGGAAATGAATCAATAGCCTAGTACTTTTTTAATTCTGCTCGTTCCACGTGAATTATCATAGTTTCCTTCACAATCAGCAACACAAATATCTTGATGTAGTTGTTTTTTATTTCTTACTCAAGTAGATACTTATCCAATGCAAGACCACAAGGTCTATGTATCTGCTGCCCTGTGATGTGAATTTTCAATCAGTCTGGCTTCGAGTTATACTGTCAAATGCAACCTGGGAGTCTGTGTACAGAAATATAAATCGGTAAAATGTTGTATTAGTTTGAGTCTCCTAGCCAGGCCTGAGGGCAAAGGCTTATAGAAACAGCTCTGATGTTTACTTGTCAGACCAACATGAGGCATCTGCTCCTCATTCATTTCTTGTCTTAATCTACTTCACTTTTTGTGACTGATAGTTTTCTCATTTGTTTTTTTAAGAGAATCAAAATAATCAATAACGAAAATAATAGTCAATTTTGTCTGACTAAATATTTAGTCTTAAACTACTACTACCAGTAATCTGATGATTCTGGCTGCTTCTGAAGAAATGACAAATATGTGTACTTAAAGAACTGCTGGTTTTCTTGCGTTGGCTTTGTGTCTTTTTTCAGATTCAGTGCTTTCTCCTATGGCAGTCCTGCTACCACAGTTTCATTACCTTTCATAACAAGCTGCCAGCACTATTTATGTAAATGCCTCATAATTTCATCTTTAGCACACAACTGCTGAATTTCTTGTGCTTTGATTTTAGTTTGGGAGGGACAATCCAAAATAGCTTTGCTTTCATCTGAGCTCGCTGCGATTATAGATCTCATAATCTATTTGAATGCATCACAGTTAAAGGTCTGGAATGATGAATAGAAGATAGAGGATTATGATTATCATTCAGAAGTAAACAAGGAATGACCCATCCCAATTTATTTAATATCCAAGGGCTAACAATGTCACAATATGTCTTTCCCTTGTGCTGATGCTGCTTTGTCAAGTTCGCAATACAAAATCCCATCTCATCAGAATAGTTGGATTTTAAGAGAAACTTGCACACAAACACAATTCCTTTTAAAGACATAAGAGGAATAATGGATAAAACATGAATAATGGTGTTAGTGTGTTAGCCACTGGATGGACCCTTCATTGAGAATCTGCTTAGAGTGCTGGCATTGAAGCTATACATTGCTGTAGATGGTGCCATTTGTACCTTGAAAGTATGGTATCACAGTATGCATGGTTTTTGGTATGGACTATAGCTTTCAGCCTTTTCTTTTCATGTCTCATTTTTCTGTTTCATATTTCTTTAAAATGTCTCTTGCATGTTTGCAAACTCCTTTTAAACGATGTGTAAGATGACTGAATTAAATCATAAAATGACCTTACATCAGACAGAAAGAAGCTCTGCTATGTTAAAGTTCGGGCTTCTCTGTCAGCAAAGCAGCAGCCAGGAGGTTCTCCCATGTTTTGATTCAGGTGCGGAATGGGTGGTTTTTGTTTTGACCAGAGGAGGAGGTGGTTTTAAGGCACCTGCACATGGCTGTTTTGGACATAATGTAACATAATTTACAAACTACGAAGGTAACTTCAGATAGCCAAGGGTCCAAAGTCTTGTCAGTCTTTGTGTGGATAGATTATGACCACAACTCCATCTGTTTATGTTCTTGTTAGATAATAATAACTAGCTACCAAAACAGTGGCATTTCTTCCAGATGGACACACTTCTATCTTTGTACACATACTGAATGCAACGTGGAGTTAAAAAGCATGCTGATCCTATTTCTTAAGACGTTGTCGAAGAAACTGACAGATTGAAGCACAGCTCTCATTTTCAGCTGGGAAAGATGATTACAGTCAACCTTCACCATGTCTGAAGGCTCCTGTGGTTATTCAAAGACAAGTCGGCTTTGCAGAAGAAGAACCTTGCTGACTTCTGGAAGCATCTCTGATCACACCTTTGACAGCAACGATATGAGAGTAAAAGTCAGGAAGACTGGAAATGTCATGCAAGTAGATATAGTCTGATGGATTGGTTTTATGTTTTAGTTTAAAAGTCAATGAAAATGAAAACTGGTTCAAAGAAGAAGGAAGTGTTTTCATTTTGTATGAATCAGTATTTAAGAAAATAAAACATGTCACTGGGAAGATTTCCTCAAATTGTGATTGCCAGGAGGTTTTCACCTCTGGAGGGCAGTATTGTGTGAGGAGTTTAACTGTAAAATGTTCTAATTTTCAGCCAGCAAATGTAGCAGAGCTGAAGATAAACCAACACTAATTACTGTAATTGCAATTGTTTACTTTCGTTATGTGATGCTGATTGAAACTCAGTTTGCCTCCCCCTGAAACCACATCAGGCTTTCATTTTCTTCAGGCTCCAAATCCTTCTCAGAGTTTCCTGTGGAATGTTAAACATGTAGGATCAGTTTAGTCCCAGTGCTGACTGGATAGGTGGATGTGTCTCGGATAACACAGGTAGCCTAGACACAAAAGAACACATAAAGGGATACTGTGTTGACCTCGGGGGGAGGAGGGTGTGATTTTCTTTTCCATCCTTTTGTCCTGCTTTCACTTCTGGGTGAAGATCTGTAATGTTGCTTCATGATTCTAATCCGTTTCTGGCTGCTCAACCTCTAAGGCTTTGGACCTCTTGAGGGAAATGATGTCTGCTCTCTCTCTAACCCCTGAGACCCCTACACAGCTTGTTGGCTATACTGCATGTTTCAGCTCTTAGCAGTTCATCACAAAAGTCTAAAATGGTTTGTCTGAGTAAACATTGATGGCCTTTAAATGTCCCAAGAAATGAAGGGGATTAAGACAGAGTATGTTGGTAAACACGGTTGAGTTGGGGCAGTTTTTCCTCCCTTCTCTATTTTGGCGTTTACACCTAAAACCATAAACAAAGGCCCTATTCCAAACTGACCCCATTACTATTGAGCCAATGTATTAGCACCTTCAATAATAGTAGATCTGGGCTCCAGACTTAAGATTTAAAGTTATTTTAAGTTATTTTATTTTCTAAATCATCACCTCAAAACACATTGACATATAAGACACATTTTAAACACATGCTAGCAGCATTATCTGTCTGCACAGCTATTAATATTGCAAATCAGCTGCATGTTCACCATCTTCATTTTACAAGAAAGCATACCCCTATTTTGTTACACAATTTGGGCAAAGTATGCTGAGGTTGGTGCGTTTGTCAAAAACCAAGCACTCAATAATATATCTTTTATTTCATGATGTCAGTGGACAACATAATTATTTTTGAGGGGGACATTTCAAGACAATCCATCAAAAAGGTATAAAGACTTGGTAATAATAATTAAAAGGGACCCACGGACAATTTACATCAGGGCAGAAGGACAATATATATTATTAATATTAGACCAGTTTCTGAGGATCGAGCACAGAGAGTAGGGGTGCAGGTGGTCTGAAAAGCCCTGGGGGGCAAGACCATGCAGTGATTTTTAGGTTCTTAAAATGTTTTACAAATAGAAACACCATTCTGACACACAATATGTGCTGACACCCGTCGAGCAGCACATCTAGCAATACTTCAAATCTAATTATGACTACCACTTTGTGGATAGGGAATGTTGCACCACGGTCGTTTTATACTGGCGCACACAATGCAACAGGAAGTAAGCGTATGTTCGATATGTGAGCCGATACCGGCATTTAGAGTTGCTCATGACTTGTTCAGTTATTGTCATTTTGCTGCTTCTCACATTAAAGTATGCGGACAAATGGAATCTAGTAGACAAACAACAAACCTGATGGATTGTTCAAATAGACAAATTTGGTATTTCTGTTTGACAATTGTTTAACCCTAACATGCATAGATCCATTGCTACAATTTCTCCTCTACGAGCTAAAATAAAAGTATGGATGATATTGTGTTGCTTGAAATTACTAAAATTCTGAATTGCCTTTCCCCTTGTTGCTTCTATGCCATCCTCTTTGTGTCTTTAATCAATTTTACTTGTCCTTTGCCCACAGCTTAAAGAGAGAAGTAAGGCAGATGAAGTTTGATTTTACTGAGTGGCCTTCAAGCAATGCTGTTAAGAATGGGTATGAATGCACTTAGAGGAATCGCACAGAAATGTCTCAACCTTTCACCGCCCACAACTCCCAGGTCTTGTGCAGTTCGTCACTCTCCACGAAACACATCTTCTTGATAAATGGTGAGGTTATGACAGAGGGAAAGTGAAGATAAAGCAGAATAATACTCATTTTTATTCTATTGACTCAAACATGTACTTCATGCAGACATTATGTTTTTCGGTTAGTCTCTTGCTTAGTGTGTAAAGATGCAAAAGAAAGCCAATGCTTTGACACGTTGGAGAAAAGTTTGACAAGTTGACAGAATAAAACCATTTGAAAAAATAAACATGGCTTTTGAAAAGGACAAAACCCCATGAGGCAATCATGAGAATACAAATATTAAGCAAAGCAGATCTGTATCATTTACAAGAGCTTAAGCTTTTGTTTTAAACTAATGGAAGAATCAATAATTGAGGAGTAACTTGGATAGTCTGTCTCACTAAGCAAAAAGAACACTCACAGTCCATGCAAAATGGGATGAAGCTGAAAAACAGGAAATGAGTGGAAGCTGCTTATTAAATAATGTACCTCACTCTAAATTAAAACAAAGAAAAAAATGGACTGGGGACTCTTTGGCTGCTGACCATATTCTAATCCACAACAAGATCATTAACCTCTACATCAGCTTTAACTTAGTTTTGCATATTTTGTTTTCTATTTGTGTCTTGTGGTATTTTAAGGATTTATGTCATGAACGAAGTGCCTACAGGCAAAACAAAACCAAAACAAGGGAACTATAAATCAAAAGTGATATGGGTAAAGATACTTTTGACCCTTTTGAAGCTTCTATCCATAAACACAAAGACATATTTGAACTACATGTTCATGTTTTTCTATTGGTTCCAAAATTATATGCAGAATAGGATACAATGCAACCCAGGTATCATATTTATCTTACCCTGAGGTGCTTGTGAAACTAAATGATGTGAAATAAACCACAGTGGTTTGCCTATAACAAAGATGAAAAATAACTCAGTGAGCCAGAAAGATGATTTACAAAGCATTTGAAAAAGCCAAATGATGGAATATATCGTCAATTTGATTCACACAAAGTCTTGAAGGACATCATTTGACAAGAGACACATCGTCTCTGCAGACAGCAACTTGATGGACAACTAAAGATTCTGATTTTAAACCCAACACTGATACATACTGATTCTGTGCCAAGAGAAAAAATGGTGGGAGCAGAACAAAAACTGAACGATCTAAAGAAAGGGAAAATGTTATATAAGAGTTTTTTGTGGTCATCAAAATGTTTTCATATCAGTACTTTCATATTTGACCTCCATACTTCACAGTTTTAGAAAGCAAAGCAAAATTGAGTTTTAATCTCATCACAAAAATTCAGTGATTCCAGGTATGCCTGTAGCGCAGTGGCAGTGCTCGTGTTACCATGTATGGAGACTATAGTCGTCACGCGGGCGGCCTGAGCTCGACTCCAGCCTGAGGCCCTTTCCCGCATGTCATTCTCCTCTCTCTCCCTGATTTCTTACAATATCCAGTGTCAATAAACGCAGAAAAAGCCCAAATTAAAAATAAATAAATCAGTGGTTCCATTTTTTTAGGGGACATAAGGGAGCATAATCATTGGATTTCTGATGGAAGAGGAAGCTTTGTTACTGAACTGGGTGGCACAGGAATGAGTCCTAAAACCACAGAGTAAGTTAGGGATATTGTTATTTACATTAGTACTTTTCTTATTTGGTCTGAATTACATAGGTCCTTAGGTACTTTTTTCCACAGGAGCAGCGAACTGCATACACCCTGACAGAGCAGGGGGAGCAATTCAGGGTTAAGTGTCTTGCCCAA
The DNA here is from genome assembly GCF_947650265.1 of Symphodus melops. Classification (NCBI taxonomy): domain Eukaryota; kingdom Metazoa; phylum Chordata; class Actinopteri; order Labriformes; family Labridae; genus Symphodus; species Symphodus melops. The sequence continues at coordinate 13,392,896 of NC_136706.1, read as the reverse complement.
GGACACATTGGACATGTTGCTCGCAGGAGCTGGGGATCGAACCCTCGACCTTCCGGTTGAGACTCTACCCACTGAGCCACGGCCGCCCCGATCACCGGTACTGGTCATCACTGCAGTCCATCGCTTGTGGGGGGCTGCATTCCTGGATCTGTCACCAACACTGCCAGTAGTTCTGTGTCTTGCTGCGAGTCTGCTGATGACACAGTATAGTTCACGAGCAACATCTGACTGCCTGCTACTGACCTGAAGGTGTGCTGTGGCCAGGTGGTGCTGCTCGTCCGTTAAGTGACGTTTTGTGTTCATGGCTGCTTGAATGATGCCCTGAGAAGGACTTCCTGATCATACCAGATTTTTATACCCCCAAAATGTTGAAACTGATGCCACATTGAAAAGGGCTGTGTTTTTGTATTTGTTTGGTATTGGCCCCAATATGTAAGGCACACTGTACACAGTGAGACCGTTACATGAAAAATCACCCTTACACAAGGGTAGGATTTTAGCACAATGAGGGCTTTCCTCTCAATAGGGATTTTGAGTGGGTTTGTAGTTAGATGTCTGAAATAAGGTCTGTGGTTAACACAAGCTTAAGAGATATTCACGTTTTGATAGACGACATAATCTGTGTTAGGTAAAACCCCCACTTATTTTTTTAAGCATCCTAAAAAAGGCAGTTGCTAACGAGTGGTTAAGTGAGACTATAGTGGTTGTCTAAATGTTTAAATGTTTTTAAAAAATCTGATTGAAGTTCCAATAAGACATGATGTCTCCTGTAGGTTTCATCTTTGGGTTATGGTAAATATTAGGCTTAAAATTTAATAAGCTATGGTTTCACTAGCTTATAGGTGTCATGGTTTGTTCTTCTGTTTGGAGTTCTGTTGTTTTATTATTCCCTAGTGTTGCCTGTTTTACTTGTGTGTTAATATTTACTAGTGTGATGTTTCAGTGTTGCCTGTATTATTTTTGTCTTCTCGGATCACCATGTTTCCATGTGTTTCTTTGTTCAGTCTTAAGTGTTTCTTGTTTCATAGTTCTATGCCTTTAATGTTTCTTGATTTACTTTGTAGTTGTTCTCTGTGTGGTCTTCATTCCTGCCTCTCTGCGTTTCCCTCCTGTCTTGATTACCCTGATTGTTCACACCTGTCTCATTAGTCGCACCTGTGTCTGATTACCCCATGTCTATTTAGTCTCAGTGTTGCTTCCCCTCTCTTTCAGTTCATTGGGCCTCATTCACCAACAGTGTGTACGCACAAGTATGTGCTTAAACCGTGTTTGAGCGTTTGAAGCACAAATCTAAGCTTCATAAGAAATAAAGGGAACGCTTAAACAGCACAATGAATTTCCAAGTCAATCACACTTCTGTAAAATCGAAATGTCCACTTAGGAAGCAACACTGATTGACAATCAATTTCACATGCTGTTGTGCAAATGGAATAGAAATCAGGTGGAATTTTCAGGCAATTAGAAAGAAACCCCCAACAAAGGAGTGGTTCTGCAGGTGGCGATCCCAGACCACTTCTCAGTTCCGATGCTTTCGAGCTGATGTTTTGGTCACTTTTGAACGCTATTGAAACTCAGATTAAGAAACAGTTTTTAAACTGTCTTTAAAGACACTTGTGAATACTGCTGGTTGAAAATACAGGCAGCTAATAAAAAAAAAAAAAACATGCCATCTTTGGTTACTAGCCTGATTTTGCAAACCATTACCTTGGAAAGACAGTGTCCTAGCTTGGAGATAAATACATTATGTCTTAAGTCCAGCATTAACACAATATCCGTGCATTGTTTACAAAAGTGCTCAACATCATGCAACATTTCCTTTCATGTGGGTGCTTGTTTTTTCCTAAGTAAAACTTTAAAACCTACACAGATAGGGCCTTTTTCAAACCAACCCCTAGACTATCACAAATAAAAGCCATGAAAAAATTGCAGAGCAAATCAATGCATGGCAGTGAAATGCACTTGTCTTGTCTTTGGTAACATTAAGTGATATGAGTTGACCAATGACGATGTTACACATTTTTATGGAGTAAGGTTTGTATCCCTATTAACATGCATGTTTGGCCTGACATTTTCCCTTCGTGGTCCATCTGTTAAGACAAATGTGTTTTTGGGAAATATTGAAGTGGAGCGTTAAAGACAGTAAAAGTGAAAACAAGTTTTTAAAGCCGCATTGTTTCGTTTATTTAGGAAATGGGAAAAAAAAACATGCTTTTGACAAATTAGTAATAACCCATGACTGAAATACAAACAAATTGCATTCATATTTTCACAAATAATCATGGTCAGTCAACTGCTGTGGTAACTGGCCTGGCACAGACAGCTGGGCAGCAATCCTTTCCCTTGTCTGTGTTCCAGGACTTTCCTCTCCGCCAGCACCCATGGGGGCTGGGGGTGCATGGGGATCTTCCTCTGGTGGAAGGTCCTCCATCTCTTCCAGATCATCATGTATCGTTAGACAGAGATTGTGGACGAATGCATGGCAGGTGATGATGTCAGGTGCAAAATTAGGTTGCACCTCCAAGGCCTTGAATAGAGTAGCTTTTTATATCCCAAACGTTCTTTCTACCACAGAGCGAGCCCTTGAATGATGCACATTGAACCTTTCCTGGACCCGGCCTCGCAGAGGGTGCTAGAATGGGGTGGGGATGCCAATTGTCCTTTCCAGGCAAGGATAGGCACCATCACCAAGGAGATAATATCCAGGTGGAGGATACAGGGCCTAAAAGAATAGACTGTTGCAAAGAACCCTGGCATCATGAACGGAACCTAGATAACCCACAAAGACATCCAGGAATCGCGCCACAGATGGCCTGCATTTGGATAGATGGTAACAGTTTGTAAATAATGTAATCCACACCGTGCTGGTTCCCTGGAGCATTGGTGCCTATGTGGCATCAACCTTTGGTTCCAGCAGCATGGGCAAACGCAGGGCTATGTGCAAGGTCACTGAATCCTTGAGCTATGGCGGGAAGTTCATGGGGTGCTGGCAGGGAGATTGCCCTGGATAGTTTGGCCTTAATGTCCCTGCTCACTCTGTGGATCATTTTGTGGACCGTGCTCCTTGGAATCCCAAATGCTGAACTCACCACAAAGAGGGAAAGTCCATGTGCCAAACTAAAAAAAGCCTCCATCTCCTGGCCCAAAAGATTATTTCCAACAAATAACCCACAGTCGCTCTTGTAATGCGGAAATACCCTTTGAGACAGGCCTCTGGATTGTTATACAGCATCATAATGGGGGTGGCTGCATTTAGTTGCATGTACAACCCTCCCCCCTCCTGGGTTAAAACAGAAAACATTATTTTATTAATTTAAACACATTAATCAGGCTAATTTCAGCACTTAAGCAATATATGCAGGTCAAAATCATGTTGCAGACAAGTTCTCTGTTAATAGGTAGGCTCGGCCTACTTCTTATTTTTGTTTTTTGTAAAATCTCAATACAAACTCCAGTTACAACAAACAAAAAAACGTTTTTGCTGTTCTGCCATTCAAACATGTTATCCTCGTTTTTGAATTAATTTGGCAATCCGTTCTATCACCAATGATACGCATGTATTATATATATATATATATATATACACTTACATTATTTACCAAAGAAGAAAAATAATCTAGAATGCATTGGATACAAATAAAAGACTCACTTTTCGTTGGTGCATCAAAAGTAAAAGACTCCTTAGAAGCCTCGGCTTTGTGGAAGATCTTATCCTAATTTTCTAAGCTCTGGCGGATCATGGCAATAACTGCCGCTCCCAGAAGTTGTCGCTGTGAAACCATGGCCAGGCACAGTTCCGGTTCAGGAGATTGTGAAGTTTGTCCCAAAGCTTGCCGCTGTATTTATACCCTACACCTTGATGAAGGGGACTTCATTCAGCTGCGAGTGTGACTTTTGACGGAGTGCACTCCATCACGGAGGGATGAATTTATGATGCTGCAAGTAACTGACCTTTATGCGTCGATGAAACTTTCTATGCTAATCATGGTTTCCTTTAGAATGCATGTTTCACTGTTTGGATATAGACTTACATAGTGGTCTTGTTTGTACGATTTAAAGAATTGATATTTAAAAATATACCTTTTGTCAAGATCCTGGGTTCCTCAACTGAAGTGTATTTATATAGAGCTTTACACACAACACATTTGGTTCAAAGTGCAGAAGATCGCAGATTAAAGCGAAGCATTAGAATGGAAATGCACCACATTCCTGTCTGAGTTCTATTAATTTGTTACATTTAACATGTAGCTGCCAATTCAATGACACTTAACACTGCAGGGAGCCAAGAGGTAGAATACTAACAGCCTGTTGTGCCTTCATATAACTGTGGTCATTACATTAGTGCAAAACATGAGCGATACCACTGTCCCATGTTTGCCTTTACCTTTTAAGCACCCATGTTTAAAATCAGAAGTATAGTTAAAATGATACAGTTCATGTTACTAATTTGGATAGAGCAGCCATGTGAGCATTCTTGTCCTGAGATATGAAGTACACAATAGGGATGGTTTTGACAAATTAAAGTATCCAACCCTCCTCCTTCACAGAAAAAAAACATGTATACATGTGCACATAATATAAAGAACTTAAACTGATTTAACTTCAAACAATATATAAATAAACAGTCACATTTTGTCTACCATCTTCTCTAATAATTTTAAATTTGTGATCTCCTTATTTTCCTTGTGCCGCTTCGCTTCCTTCTCTGCTTCCTTCTCCAAAAATGCCATTACTGCATCTCCATTGTTGCTACTGGAACGTCTTTTTTTGACTGGTGGGGTTCAGGTGAGGATGTTGAGGGGGTTTGGGAAGTATTTTGGATGGACGCTGGTTCTGATGGGGTTGGGGGAACAGTGGGACTTGCACCAACTCCAGAAGGACCAGGGAGTATGTTGGGGTTGGATATGCACGAGGCAATAAGAACAGGAGGAGTCACTGATGGCCTAAATCCCATTGCCTCATGCATGTCCAGGTAAAATGAGTTTCTCGCCTCTCAAGGCGAAAAATATCAAAGTGGTTTGATTTTCAACTCAAGGGCTCCTGAGGCAGGAAACTCGCCAAAAATCAGGCGCACATGGCGAGTTATCTGCTCAGCAAACGGCTTCAAATGACTTGTAGCTCAGCAAGTAGCTCCCATGTGCGATAGCCTTAAAGCAATTCAAATTTTTTTTTTCCAAAACAATACCATTAGACTGCTATTATTAGGCTATGAGATAAACATCAGACTCCTTACATTCGACCCACAAACAAATGACAACAAAATATAACTAAAATTAAACATACTCCCATGCTGCTTTAGCTGCATTTCTTTTTATTGTCAACAGCTTATTGTTTGTAAGATTAACAGTCCCTGTAAATATAAAACACTTTTCAATAAAACAAACACCTTAACTGGTTTGTAATAATGAGGGAAGGACTTTTTTTGATTCTCAATACCATGCACATTTGATTTTTTTTTATTGTTATGCACATTTGAAGTTGTCAACGTCTGCATGACAATCATTAAATGCCTAGTTTAATGGTGTTTGTTTAAAGCACTTGCACGGAACTTACATTTGTAGGTTGTTTCTTCCATGTCTACGACCGGAGAGGCGTTGCACGTGTTTATTAAGTCGGCATCGATGCAGATTTACTGGGGGAGGGTTTTATGGCCCACTACCACTTCCCGCTAATTGGTTTGGGACGCACTTAATATGGCGGGCCCTCCGCGTGGACGTGCAAACGAAGGGGTGGTGGGTAGGGCAAGAGTGTAGTGGACGGTTTGAAAGAGACCCATGGTTTACATGTCGCTCATGCCAATAGGACGCTGCTTGCCTGGATATTTTGTCTGCTCTTTCCCCCACAATCAGAATGGGCACAAACATAATGGACCACGTCTAAACAGAGATGAGAGGTCACACAAAAAGAAGAGAAACAAGCGGAGGCTATTATTGGAGCACCAGAGGGAGACGTCAGTCTGTTACACAAACATTTATTGAAGGATTATACAGTAAGCCTCAGTACACTCATGCAGATGTACAGTCATAGCTGCCTGCACACACACGCGTGAACGCACACGCACACCTACACACACACACACACACACACAAAGAACGCAACACCACCCACATAAACCGTATCACTCATGAGGATAGATCCTGACAAGCATATCTTTAGCCTCTTAACTCTCCAGAAATCTGCTAATAAGTGGAAATGAAGACTTGATTAGAAAATAACGAAGCCAAACTTGTTCAAATTGTTTGATATGCTTGAGATCCCTGCGGGGAGAATGAGAAATTTCCAGAGTCTGATTCTACATTATGCAACCAGCTCATTGGAAATGCAGCAGCCACTGCACCTCTGGAACATCCCACTTCTGTTGAGGCAAGCGTGCCCTGCCCGATCCAGGCCCAGAGGGACCTCCTCCTTCATCTTAGCAGCTCCTTCAGGTTCCACCAGAAAGAAGTGTGGGGAAGGGGGGTATTTGTCAGGATACAGGAGAATACTAATTAGGGTGAGAGAAAGTAAAGAAATGCCAGACATGTGTAAGTTCCATCTTCTCAAGTGTGACAATTCACTGCCCTTCTCTGTCGCATTTCATTGGAAAAGCTAATATCTTTGAGTTTGTGAGTGGTCTGCAACAACATGGGATTTAAAGGCATCTGCTCAGGGTCAGGAGAGTTCAACAAGCAATTTTATGGCCAAAATATTAAGGAATATTAGCAAAAGAAATAAGTGACACAGGCCTGATGTAATATACAGATTCAGTTCTTAAGGTTACACTTTCCTGTTATCCATCAACATCATTCTGCTCTTTCCGGATTGACGACATTCTCCCTGATAAAAAAAGAGAAGGAAAGTGGGCAGGAATGGTCAATCAAACGGTATCCTGAGACAGCACGCAGCACAAAGAAAGCACAGATAACTCTGTTTGATGTGGAACAGTCTAAAGGTGAAGTTGAACTTGCTCTCTCTGCGTCTACTTGAACCGTTCTTTTAAGATCAGAAGCGAGGGCTTCTAAAAATCCTCAACCTTTTAAATCATTGCTGTAAATACACCAACAAGCTCTGTCTTTATCAGCCTCATGGTGAACTCTTTGGATAACAGAGGCATGCGGCCGAGGGTTAGCAAAGAGTAACAGAGGGCTGCAGTGAAATCAATAAGAGCTCACCTCTTTCCAAACTTACAAGGGCCCGGTAATTTATAATTTATAAAGCGCACACACTCCCAAACACACAAACAGCCAAACCTGGACTACTGTAGGTATTATTTTATTTATTTCCACATATAAAAGTATTTTCTGTTAATTAGGGGAGCTTAATGGGTTGGCATTCTTAAATCTAACCACATCTTTGTTGCTCTATTGAAGCTACATGCCTGCAGCAATATCCCAGAAATACAGCCACCAGAATCTCACCAAGACCATGTTTTCCCAGCAGGGTAAATTGATCTCCTCATGTGGAACAATGAGGATGAATAGTGTAACTGGATGTTGGAAACTGATCAGATCAGAGGACAATCCTGCAGATATGAAATGCTCACTAAAACTGTTAAGCATGGCTACCGTGACAGCCAAGTGCGAGAGATAAAAACATAAAAGGTGTATTGGGAAAGAGATTGTTCCCAAAATAGGAACAAATGTTTGTTAGCAGTGGAAAAGAGAGAGGTGAAGCATACAATGGTAATGCTGCAACAAATGATCCGGCTCATTTTAACAGTTCTGGGTGACAGAAAAGTTGGATCTGTAGATAGATAGATAGATAGATAGATAGATATCGTAAATTCCGGACTATAAGCCGCTACTTTTTTCTCACACTTCGAGCACTGCGGCTTCTACTCCGGTGCGGCTAATGCATGGATTTTTTATGGGGGACAATGAGCTTCTGCCGCAAAAACATTTGACTTCGTCACGTCGGATCTTAATATCAGTCATTTTGCGCTTCATGCACGCACCCTCATGATGGAAAACACACGGAGAAATACATATGATGCAGCTTTCAAGTTAAAGGCGATCGACCTGGCTGTCAAAGAAGCTAACAGAGCTGCTGCACGTTAAGATGACACTGACAGCGACAACAGAGACTGAGGAAGTGAGTAATGAAGTCATTCTGAGGCAGTGAATGGATGGACTTTTTCTTGTGAAATATATTACGGTCATCTTTTTCATCAGCCGTGTTACAGACACCGTCGGCTAGGCTTCGTATTGTAACGGTTCATGTTGTAAAGTCAGTAGTTGATAATGTGTTCATAATTCCGATTATGTGGAGAGTCAGTGAATGCACCAGCGAGAACGTGTTGAGTGGCTGTATGAGAGAACGCTGGGGGAGAGAGTTGGATTGTTACGGCAAGTTATGTGTTGCTCTCTGCTGTAAACGGCGTGGTCACGGCCGACAGTGATCGGGTTATTAAGTTATTATTTGAACGCTCTCGTCGTCCTTTAACGTCCGTATGGACGCTACAGTATTTGCGGATGTTACCGGTAGCCTACGTCTGTGTAAATGGCTCTTGTTATAGCGTGGACACCTGCGGCTTGTAATCAAGTGCGGTTTATATATGTACAAATACATTTATTTACTTATTTTTAGCCGGTGCGGCTTATATCCAGGTGCGCTCAATAGTACGGAATTTACGGTACTTACTTTATTGATCCCGAGGGAAATTCAAGGCATCCAGTAGCAGTATACAAGACAAGCAGGACACAAGACATTAGTTACAATACACACTCGCTGTCCCCCTCCCCTCTGTATACAATAATCCCCAAACAAGATTTAGAAGCCACCTATGTGACTAAGAGTAAACGGTCACATAGGAGTATTCACCTAGATTCCCTATCTACTACTCTAGTTCTACAACTTCTCACATTTGACTTCAAGAGGCATCAGATGAAATGCAGTCAACTTTGCTTTTATAATGGAACCAAGGATCAAGGCATCAAAGTGAAAGATAAATATCAGCCTATTTCACACTCTGAGTGGCCCAATAGTAACCACAGACCTTCAAGTGTACAACTATGTAGACCCTGAGACCATATTACATACCATCCTGATCTATGGATAAATCCCAAAACATTAAAATAAAATACAAGCCAAACAAAAACAAAGGCCTTTGCGTTTGGCTTTTTTAGGCTTGAAATGAACATCGTCAAATGTTATGTTGTTTATGTTCATGTTTCCGAAAAGTAAAAATTAAAAAGGCTAACCAATTTGTTTTTTTGTTAATTTGTTTTCCTGAGGCCAGTCCACCGATTTTCTGGTTTCAAGTCTTAAAAAGCAGCATCAGTAAAACAGCTCAGAGATCGTTGGTGTTAACGTGTAGTCTTTGTTTGCTCTTGTTCAGGCAATTATGTCTATATAAACAAAGCAGTTTGAGAAAAAAAGTCCCCCCCATATAGTGTGTGCCAGTAACTAATCACAATTGTTTCCTTTTTTGTACCAGGCAGGCAGGTTTATTTAGGCATGTTTATTTCCGCTGTAAAAAAAAGTTTTTTTGCCAGTCGTGTATGTGACTTCCAGTGTTCCTGTCACATCCGTGGGTGTGTGTCTGTTTATTTCTGTTTCCCTCATGTATCATGTCCTATGCTTGTGTTTTACTGGTTATTTACCCTGTGTCTCGTTTCAGGTCTTTTGGCTGCATGCCCTTCCCCCAGTGTGTCTCAGCCTGCTGATTACCTGATGTGTCTCACCTGCGTCTTGTTAACTCCACCCCCTGTTCAGTATTTAATGTCTGTCTTCCCCTCACTCCATGCCAGTTCGTCTCGTCTCTTATGTAGCAGCGTCCCAGCATTCTTTTGTATTGATTTCTTTTTTTGACCTCGAGTGTTTTTGGATTCCG